>NC_045447.1:36878750-36948804 GCF_002776525.5 Piliocolobus tephrosceles | reverse complement strand
AGTGGTAATGTATTAGGTAATATAAACAAACAAACAAAAATTTTCATGTAACCTGTGCTAAAGTGTATTTTCAAAAATGTATACATCTTTTTCCAAAGGAATACTAGTTTTATAAAAGTGAAATCAAATTTAGTGTAATTCAACACACTAAGTTTTATCATGCACTTACTATGTTCTAAACATTTGCATTCTTCAGTCAGACATGAGATTATAATAGCAAATGAAATCCAGTAGTAGGCCCAGGGGTAGAATACAGGAGAATACATGAATGCCAAAACTGCCTGATTCTGCATAACATAATTTAAAAGGCTTTTTGAAGTTATCTTAATTATAAACAACATAATCATACTTTTAGTTACAGTAACATTTTATTTTATAACAAACTTCAATTATGAGAAAGCAGAACACATGGACATATAGAGGGAAATAATAGTCACTGGGAGTTCCAAAAAGGAGGTAGGTGAGAAAAGAGTGAAGACTGAAAGATTCACTATTGGGTACACTGTTCACTATTTGAGTGATGGGTACACTAGAAGCCTAAATCTCACCATTATGTAGTACAGACATGTAGCAAACCTGCACATGTACCCCATGAATCTATACAAATAAAAAATTAAATTTTAAAAAGAAAGCAGTTAAAACTAGTCAAATCTCTAAAAAACTCGAAGGATTCAAATTAAGGGGAAAAAAAACTCTAACTAAGGGTTGGTAAAATATCACGACTCAGAGAAAACAATACACATTAAAATGTACATTGTACTGCTTCAGATCTATTTTTTTGGTGTTCTGAAAAAAATAATATTTTATTGGTAAAATTGTTTCTCCTATGATGATTGCATTGTGATATTCAGTACCATAATATACATGAAAACATATTATTTTGGTGAATTAATGCTCTGTTAGGTCAAGAGTTCTAAAATGCTCCAAAACATAGAAGTGCAGCTCCTTTGCAAATCTAGAAAGGAATCTAGAGGGATTTTTACATTCAGGGAATGAAATCCTGAGTAAACGAGAAAGAAATAGTCTCTGCTTTGTTATTTTTATCTCTTTGCCAAAGCAGTTCGGAGTCACTTGGTGGAAAGATTACAAAAATAAAACAAGCAATACAAACGTGTGTGTACGTGTATGTGCATATGTATGTACATAATACACGTATGTACATTTGATACATGTATTACTTTTCTAGGGCCGTTGTGACAAATTACCACAAACCATGTGTCTTAAAACAACTGAAATTTGTTCTCTGACAGTTCTGGAGGCCAGAAATATGAAGTTAAGGAGCTGGCAGGGCCATGCTTCCTTTGAAGGCTCCGGGGGAAATTCCATCTTTGCTTTTGATGATTGCCAACAAGCCTTGGCATTCCTTGGCTTATACGTGCATTACTCCAATCCCCGCCTCTATTATCACATGGCCTTCTTCCCTCTGTATGTTTGTGTGTCCTGTATGTTTGTGCCTCTGTGTCCAAATCTGTTTTTCCTTTCTTATATAAAACCACCAGTCATTGCATTTAGGGTCTACTCTATCGTAGTATGTCATCATCTTAACCTTATTATTTCTGCAAAGACTACATTCCTACATAAGGTCACACTCACATGTACTGGGGATTAGGACTAGAATGTATGTTTATAGGGGAAGTAAGTCAATCCACCTCAAAATACAATGCCACAAATTCTCTGTACATTTATATAAGCATATTGTGACCCTAGAATTCTCAGGAAAATCAGCTTTAGTGTCATTTTACTTAAAGTCAGTAAGCTGAAAAATAGTATCTGAAGAAAAGAGTTTGAGACATGAATCTATATTCCTTTATATTGGTTTATAATTTTAACAAATGTATCCCATTACTGAAGTCCCCGGGCATGTCCTTATAAACAAAATATCATAATACAAAATTTTAAGAAACTAGTAATTCTCCTCTTGCAGATGACTGAATGATGAACCTTTTGCTTAGCTGAGGAACACTGGATGTAATTAGGCTTCACTGGTTATTCCATTAATTGAACACATTTCCTAAACTTAATTTTATGGTATATTTTCAGTAATTTTATTACCATGGATTGAGTTGGGCTCTTTGTCCTAAAAGGGTTTAGAATGTTTACACATGTTAAAATAGGTGAAACACATTTTAGGAAAGTAATGCAGTGTGTGAATAGATTATTTACATCATTTAAAAGATACATAAACTGAGATCTGAAACTTGAATGGCTTTTCAAATATTATGGGGCTATCACAGGTATGGGACTCATAATATATGCATTCATGTGGTGAGGTGGAGGTAGAAACGTTAATGAATTAATGATGTAATCTAATGAAATTAAGTGTAATAAAATGAGACATCAAAATAATATAATCAAATGATATACACAACTGCTATGGGGTCACACGAGAAGAAGAGATCCTTTTGGACAATATATTATCACTTTGGCTGGAGGCTTTTGGATTGAAGGACAAATTGTTGTTCAGGAAAAAAGAAATTATTCTTTCAACACACAGTTCCTGAGTGTCCTATGTAGCAGGCTCTGTATTTGCTGTATGTATTTTCTCTGATGAATTTTGTATCTCTTTAGGACAGGGATTGTACTTATTTTCCTTCAGCACCACTGTAGTGAACAGCATGGTGTTGGAGAGGGAGGGACTGAGGTCTACATTAGGGAATATGGACTCATAGATTATGACAAATAATCAGAAGTCTACCTATTCATAGAATGCTTTAAAATTTTTATTTACATTGTTAATTCAAACATTAATACTGCCAAAAAAAAATCAGAAGACACATACAATTTAAAAAGATGAAATATAAAAGGCAATAAATGATGTGATAGGATGTTAATTCTCCAGGCAGATCATGAGGTCAGGAGTTCGAGACCAGCCTGGCCAGCATGGTGAAACCCTGTGTCTACTAAAAATACAAAAATTAGTTGGGCATGGTGGCACGCGCCTGTAATCCCAACTACTTGGGAGAATGAGGCAGGAGAATTGCTTGAACCCGGGAGGCAGAGGTTTCAGTGAGCCGAGATCATGCCACTGTACTCCAGCCTGGGTGACAGAGCAAGACTCCATCTCAAAAAAACAAGAAAAGAAAAACTGAAGAATTCCTCAATTACAAACCTTTTTTCTCCCTTTTAATATAAACTCTGACTGGTGGCTACTGATGCTAGATCAACTAGCACTCTGAAAAATATTATTAATTAATTAATATTATTAATTTAAAGGAAATTTGGCAGTATCTCCCAATAATGTTTCCAGTACCTTTTTATACTTTGCATTTTATAAAACTGTCACAAAATCTGACTTACATAACTAATAACAAAAATTATGGATGACAGATTCTTAACCATCTTTTGATTCATACATTTATTTGAGAATCATATGAAAAATATAAATATTCTCACCAGAAAAATATGCAGTCACACTAAAATTTACATTAAATTTCAAGTATTCATTGATTCCCTGAAGCATATGTCTTTACCAGTTATCTTTTTTCTCTTCTCCCTCTTTACTTATCCCTCTCTATCTCTCAGTACTGTAGGTTGGGAACAATGAAAAATTTAAAAGTAAAATGCTGATAAATCAAATATTTATTAAGTTTTTGTTAAAATTGCATTAACAATTGTTAAATTTATTTTATTTTATTATAGTCATTAGGCATGTCCTTCATAGGAGGCTGAACATTAGAAATTTTGTTAATGTGTTGCATTGCATCAAAAGGACCAAGAACAAAAACAGCCAATCAAATCAACAAGTACCTGTCACAAATACCTGTTCTGAGAGTGAGAAGAGACATTTTGAGTCATCTGATTTAAAGTAGCACACTTTAAATCAAGGCCAGTGACTCAGGAGTTGTGATTAAATTTGTATACAGTTTAACAAAAGTATACAGATGGAGATTTTCAGGTAATCAAATTCTAAATGAGCAAATCCAAGGGATGTACAAGCATTTGGACAGGCAAATAAGTAATATACATTTCTGATTCTTAAAATCCATATACCAAAGAAATTAAAGAATAAAAACTGAGCACCTCTGATATTTAAACAAGAAATGACACTTTTTTTTTAATAGAAATTGTCAATAAATGGTGGTGCTGAAAGAAAATAAGCACATTCCCTTCCCTAAAGAGGTACAAAATTCATCAGAGAAAATATGTAGAGCAAATACAGAGCCTACTCCATAGAACACTCAGGATATATGTATTGAAAGAACGATTTCTTTTTTCCTGAACAACATGAATCCGTGAATCCAAAAGCCTCCAGCCAAAGTGACAATATATTGTTCAAAAGGTTCTCTTGACATTTTTTTTTTCCCAGAAATGACATTGCTAAAATTAATAATATTACACAGTAAACAAAATAATAGAAATCTGTAACTGTCTACTGGACTTTGAAACATTTATGCCCATATATGTATGTAAATACGTATATAAGTATACCTATATATATATAATTTTAAATGCAGTGTAGTCAAAACTATGTTTGTTTTTTAAATGTGACTTTGTTTTATGGCTGCTGTGCTTGCAAAGTAATTCCCTATTTCTATACCATGCAATTATATATTCAATTTTTCATCATATTTGTATGTTTTGTTTTTTGTTTTTAATTATTTCTTTTGCCATATGATTTTTGATTTTGCAACATATTCTGAAGCAATGCTTTTAACATATTTTATATAATCTGTAAAAAGTTGCTGTCTTTCACAGTTTGAATTTGGTGGGGATACAGAGGAGAATTTTATTTTTTTCTCTAGTTACTGCTTTCAAACAGACTCTCTTTTAGTTCCTTTTTTCTAACCTCTTGACAATCTTGGGCATATCTTTTATCTTTTCAATCATTTTCAGGCATTAACTCTATTTCTATCTAAGTCACTTTAAAACTTCATTCTCATGTCAAATCTAATTTCCCCCATACTATTTGTTCTCATTCTAGACGCAATCTGCAGCCCCAGATACCTGCATTGAAGGAAAAGACTTTCTTCTGCCTTATTGCTCCAGCTAAGCTTTCTCCCTTTCTTTTCCATATACTTTTTTTGTTGTTGTTTTGATTTTAGTTTTGGCTTTTGCAGCCTCAGGTAAAGAGAATAGAGAACTACATAAAAGAGACCAAAATCGTGCTACCTGGTTGTGTACTGTTGGAGTGTGTATCCATGTGTTCTGAGATACAGGCATTCAAATGCTAACCCACACAAGTATATTCTTCAGGAAACCCTGTTAGAATTCTTTCCCACCAACCACTGCAACTCTCATTGCTTCATTACTTAATATTTCTAGAATGTCTTTTCACAAATTGTCTTTAAGTTACCCTATTTTTTGACTTGTTATTGTTCGTAGTAGTTGTTTATCATCTTTTAATTTCTATGGCATCAGTTTTAATATCTTCTCTTTTCATTTCTGATTGTATTCGTTTTCTATTTTTTTACTTAATCTAGTTAAAATTTTGTCAATTTTGCTTTTTTCTTTAAACTCAGTTTTTTTTTCTTTTGTACTTTATTTATTTATTTATTTATTTATTTATTTATTTATTTATCTTATTATACTTTAAGTTCTAGGGTACATGTGCATAACGTGCAGGTTTGTTACATATGTATAGTTGTGCCATGCTGGTGTGCTGCACCCATCAACTCGTTAGCACCCATCAATTCCTTATTTATATCATGCATAACTCCCAATGCAATCCCTCCCCCCTCACCCCTCCCCATGATAGGTCCCATTGGGTGATGTTCCCCTTCCCGAGTCCAAATGATCTCATTGTTCAGTTCCCACCTATGAGTGAGAACATGCGGTGTTTGGTTTTCTCTTCTTGTGATAGTTTGCTAAGAATGATGGTTTCCAGCTGCATCCATGTCCCTACAAAGGACGCAAACTCATCCTTTTAATGGCTGCATAGTATTCCATGGTGTATATGTGCCACATTTTCTTAATCCAGTCTGTCACAGATGGACATTTGGGTTGATTCCAAGTCTTTGCTATTGTGAATAGTGCCGCAATAAACATAGGTGTGCATGTGGCTTTATAGCAGCATGATTTATAATCCTTTGGGTATATACCCAGTAGTGGGATGGCTGGGTCATATGGTACATCTAGTTCTAGATCCTTGAGGAATCGCCATACTGTTTTCCATAATGGTTGAACTAGTTTACAATCCCACCAACAGTGTAAAAGTGTTCCTATTTCTCCACATCCTCTCCAACACCTGTTGTTTCCTGATTTTTTAATGATTGCCATTCTAACTGGTGTGAGATGGTATCTCATTGTGGTTTTGATTTGCATTTCTCTGAATGGCGAGTGATGATGAGCATTTTTCATGTGTCTGTTGGCTGTATGAATGTCTTCTTTTGAGAAATGTCTGTTCATATCCTTTCCCCACTTTTGGATGGGGTTGTTTGTTTTTTTCTTGTATATTTGTTTGAGTTCTTTGTAGATTCTGGAAATGAGCCCTTTGTCAGATGAGTAGATTGCAAAACTTTTCTCCCATTCTGTAGGTTGCCTGTTCACTCTGATGGTAGTTTCTTTTGCTGTGCAGAAGCTCTTTAGTTTAATGAGATCCCATTTGTCAATTTTGGCTTTTGCTGCCATTGCTTTTGGTGTTTTAGACATGAAGTCCTTGCCCATGCCTATGTCCTGAATGGTATTACCTGGGTTTTCTTCTAGGGTTTTTATGGTATTAGGTCTAACATTTAAGTCTCTAATCCATCTTGAATTAATCTTCGTATAAGGAGTAAGGAAAGGATCCAGTTTCAGCTTTGTACTTATGGCTAGCCAATTTTCCCAGCACCATTGATTAAATAGGGAATCCTTTCCCCATTTCTTGTTTTTGTCAGGTTTGTCAAAGATCAGATGGCTGTAGATGTGTGGTATTATTTCTGAGGACTCTGTTCTGTTCCGTTGGTCTATATCTCTGTTTTGGTACCAGTACCATGCTGATTTGGTTACTGTAGCCTTGTAGTATAGTTTGAAGTCAGGTAGCGTGACGCCTCCAGCTTTGTCCTTTTGACTTAGGATTGTCTTGGCAATGCGGGCTCTTTTTTGGTTCCATATGAACTTTAAAGCAGTTTTTTCCAATTCTGTGAAGAAACTCATTGGTAGCTTGATGGGGATGGCATTGTATCTATAAATAACCTTGGGCAGTATGGACATTTTCACGATATTGATTCTTCCTATCCATGAGCATGGTATGTTCTTCCATTTGTTTGTGTCCTCTTTGATTTCACTGAGCAGTGGTTTGTAGTTCTCCTTGAAGAGGTCCTTTACATCCCTTGTAAGTTGGATTCCTAGGTATTTTATTCTCTTTGAAGCAATTGTGAATGGAAGTTCATTCCTGATTTGGCTCTCTGCTTATCTGTTACTGGTGTATAAGAATGCTTGTGATTTTTGCACATTAATTTTGTATCCTGAGACTTTGCTGAAGTTGTTTATCAGCTTAAGGAGATTTTGGGCTGAGGCGATGGGGTTTTCTAAATATAGAATCCTGTCATCTGCAAACAGGAACAATTTGACTTCTTCTTTTCCTAACTGAATACCCTTGATTTCTTTCTCTTGCCTGATTGCCCTAGCCAGAACTTCCAACACTATGTTGAATAGGAGTGGTGAGAGAGGGCATCCCTGTCTTGTACCAGTTTTCAAAGGGAATTTTTCCAGTTTCTGCCCATTCAGTATGATATTAGCTGTGGGTTTGTCATAAATAGCTCTTATTATTTTGAGGTACATTCCATCAATACCGAATTTATTGAGCGTTTTTAGCATGAAGGGCTGTTGAATTTTGTCAAAAGCCTTTTCTGCATCTATTGAGATAATCATGTGGTTCTTGTCTTTGGTTCTGTTGATATGCTGGATTACGTTTATTGATTTGCGAATGTTGAACCAGCCTTGCATCCCAGGGATGAAGCCCACTTGATCATGGTGGATAAGCTTTTTGATGTGCTGCTGAATCCGGTTTGCCAGTATTTTATTGAGGAGTTTTGCATCGATGTTCATCAGGGAGATTGGTCTAAAATTCTCTGTTTTTGTTGTGTCTCTGCCAGGCTTTGGTAGCAGGATGATGTTGGCCTCATAAAATGAGTTAGGGAGGATTCCCTCTTTTTCTATTGATTGGAATAGTTTCAGAAGGAATGGTACCAGCTCCTCCTTGTACCTCTGGTAGAATTCAGCTGTGACTCCATCTGGTCCTGGACTTTTTTTGGTAGGTAGGCTATTAATTATTGCCTCAATTTCAGAGCCTGCTATTGATCTATTCAGGGATTCAACTTCTTCCTGGTTTAGTCTTGGGAGAGTGTAAGTGCCCTGAAAATTACCCATTTCTTCTAGATTTTCTAGTTGATTTGCATAGAGGTGTTTATAGTATTCTCTGATGGTAGTTTGTATTTCTGTGGGGTCGGTGGTGATATCCGCTTTATCAATTTTTATTGCATCTATTTGATTCTTCTCTCTTTTCTTCTTTATTAGTCTTGCTAGTGGTCTGTCAATTTTGTTGATCTTTTCAAAAAACCAACTCCTGGATTCATTGATTTTTTTGGAGGGTTTTTTGTGTCTCTTATCTCCTTCAGTTCTGCTCTGATCTTAGTTATTTCTTGCCTTCTGCTAGCTTTTGAATGTGTTTGCTCTTGCCTCTCTAGTTCTTTTAATTGTGATGTTAGAGTGTCAATTTTAGATCTTTCCAGCTTTCTCTTTTGGGCATTTAGTGCTATAAATTTCCCTCTACACACTGCTTTAAATGTGTCCCAGAGATTCTGGTATGTTGTATCGTTGTTCTCATTGGTTTCAAAGAGCATGTTTACTTCTGCCTTCATTTTGTTATGTACCCAGTAGTCATTCAGGAGCAGGTTGTTCAGTTTCCATGGAGTTGAGCGGTTTTGATTGCGTTTCTTAGTCCTGAGTTCTAATTGATTGCACTGTGGTCTGAGAGACAGTTTGTTATAATTTCTGTTGTTTTACATTTGCTGAGGAGTGCTTTACTTCCGATTATGTGGTCCTTTTTGGAATAAGTGCGATGTGGTGCTGAGAAGAATGTATATTCTGGTGATTTGGGGTGGAGAGTTCTATAGATGTCTATTAGGTCCGCTTGGTGCAGAGATGAGTTCAATTCCTGGATATCCTTGTTAACTTTCTGTCTCGTTGACTTGTCTAATGTTGACAGTGGAGTGTTGAAGTCTCCCATTATTATTGTATGGGAGTCTAAGTCTCTTTGTAAGTCTCTAAGGACTTGCTTTATGAATCTGGGTGCTCCTGTATTGGGTGCATATATATTTAGGATAGTTAGCTCTTCCTGTTGAATTGATCCCTTCACCATTATGTAATGGCCTTCTTTGTCTCTTTTGATCTTTGATGGTTTAAAGTCTGTTTTATCAGAGACTAGGATTGCAACCCCTGCTTTTTTTTGTTCTCTATTTGCTTGGTACTTCTTCCTCCATCCCTTTATTTTGAGCCTATGTATGTCTCTGCATGTGAGATGGGTCTCTTGAATACAGCAGACTGATGGGTCTTGACTCTTTATTCAGTTTGCCAGCCTGTGTCTTTTAATTGAAGCATTTAGTCCATTTACATTTAAGGTTAATATTGTTATGTGTGACCTTGATCCAGCCATTATGATATTAACTGGTTATTTTGCTCATTAGTTGATGCAGTTTCTTCCTAGCCTCGATGGTCTTTACATTTTGGCATGTTTTTGCAATGGCTGGTACCGGTTGTTCCTTTCCATGTTTAGGGCTTCCTTCAGCATCTGTTGTAAGGCAAGCCTGGTGGTTACAAAATCTCTAAGCATTTGCTTATCTGTAAAGGATTTTATTTCTCCTTCACTTATGAAACTTAGTTTGGCTGGATATGAAATTCTGGGTTTAAAATTCTTTTCTTTAAGAACGTTGAATATTGGCCCCTACTCTCTTCTGGCTTGTAGAGTTTCTGCCGAGAGATCTGCTGTGAGTCTGATGGGCTTCCCTTTGTGGGTAACCCGACCTTTCTCTCTGGCTGCCCTTAAGATTCTTTCCTTCATTTCAACTTTGGTGAATCTGGCAATTATATGTCTTGGAGTTGCTCTTCTGGAGGAGTATCTTTGTGGCGTTCTCTGTATTTCCTGAATTTGAATGTTGGCCTGCCATACTATGTTGGGGAAGTTCTCCTGGATGATATCCTGAAGAGTGTTTTCCAATTTGGTTCCATTTTCCCCCTCACTTTCAGGCACCCCAGTCAGACGTAGATTTGGTCTTTTTACATAATCCCATACTTCTTGCAGGCTTTGTTCATTTCTTTTTCTTCTTTTTTCTTTTGGTTTCTCTTCTCACTTCATTTCATTCATTTGATCCTCAATCGCTGATACTCTTTCTTCCAGATGATCGAGTCGGTTACTGAAGTTTGTGGATTTGTCACGTATTTCTTGTGTCATGGTTTTTATCTCTGTCATTTCGTTTATGACCTTCTCTGCATTAATTAGTCTAGCTGTCAATTCTTCCACTCTTTTTTCAAGATTTTTAGTTTCTTTGCGCTGGGTACGTAATACCTCCTTTAGCTCTGAGAATTTTGAGGGACTGAAGCCTTCTTCTCTCATCTCGTCAAAGTCATTCTCTGACCAGCTTTGATCTGTTGCTGGTGATGAGCTGCGGTCTGTTGCAGGAGGAGATGCGCTCTTATTTTTTGAATTTCCAGCTTTTCTGTCCTGCTTTTTCCCCATCTTTGTGGTTTTAACTGCCTCTGGTCTTTGATGATGGTGACGTACTGATGGGGTTTTGGTGTGGGTGTCCTTCCTGTTTGTTAGTTTTCCTTCTGACAGTCAGGACCCTCAGCTGTAGGTCTGTTGGAGATTGCTTGAGGTCCACTCCAGACCCTGTTTTCCTGGGTATCAGCAGCAGAGGTTGCAGAAGATAGAATATTGCTGAACAGCGAGTGTACCTGTCTGATTCTTACTTTGGAAGCTTCCTCTCAGGGGTGTACTCCACCCTGTGAGGTGTGGGGTGTCAGACTGCCCTTACTGGGGGATGTCTCCCAATTAGGCTACTCAGGGGTCAGGGACCCACTTAAGCAGGCAGTCTGTCCCTTCTCAGATCTCAACCTTCGTGTTGGGAGATCCACTGCTCTCTTCAAAGCTGTCAGACAGTGTCATTTGCATCTGCAAAGGTTTCTGCTGCTTTTGTTGTTGTTGTTGTTAACTGTGCCCTGTCCCAAAGGTGGAGTCTACAGAGACAGGCAGGTTTCCTTGAGCTGCTGTGAGCTCCAGCCAGTTCGAGCTCCCAGCAGCTTTGTTTACCTACTTAAGCCTCAGCAATGGCGGGGCGCCTCCCCCAGCCTCGCTACTGCCTTGTGGTTAGATCACCGCAGACTGCTGTGTTAGCAAGGAGGGAGGCTCCGTGTGCATGGGACCCTCCCATCCAGGTGTGGGGTGTATTCTCCTGGTGTGCCCGTTTGGTTACAGTGCAGTATTGGGGTGGGAGTTACCCGATTTTCCAGGTGTTGTGTGTCTCAGTTCCCCTGGCTAGGAAAAGGGATTCTCTTCCCCCTTGCGCTTCCCAGGTGAGGCGATGCCTCGCCCTGCTTCAGCTCTCGCTGGTCAGGCTGCAGCAGCTGACCAGCACCGATTGTCCGGCACTCCCTAGTGAGATGACCCCAGTACCTCAGTTGAAAATGCAGAAATCACCGGTCTTCTGTGTCGCTCGCGCTGGGAGTTGGAGACTGGAGCTGTTCCTATTCAGCCATCTTGCTCCACCCCTTAAACTCTTAGTTTTTTTGGTATTTTTCTATTTTTCTGTTCTCTATTTTGGTAATTTCTGCTTTAATCTTTATGATTCCCTTTCTTCTGCTAATTCTGGACTTATTTTTTAAGAAGATTAAAATAATAACAAGTATCGTTTCCAACCACAATAGATTGAAACTATAAATTAAGAAGAGAAGAAAAATTGGAAAATTTATAGATGTGGAAATTAAACAATATACTCCTTAACTAACATGTCAAAGGTGAAATTAATAAAGGATTGTGAAAATCATTTGAGAGAAGTGAAAATAACAACATGACATACCAAAACTTACCGGATGCTGCGAAGTGGTTCTAAGGAAGAAGTTAATAGCAATAAATGCATATTTTAAAAAGGAAGAAATATCTCAAATACACAACCCACGTTTATGCCTCAAGAAAGATGAATTGTCTTAGTCATAGGTTAGTCCACAGTGTCTTCTATAGGGTTTTGTATCCCAGCACTTAGCTTTCTGGGCAGGACCCTGACATGGTGGCCTGTGCTCAGTTGTTATTACTTGTTCACTTATTTCATAGAAAACTCATCTGTCCATTGTTACCATTCATATTGTGACAATGCAAGCTCTGTCTTTCTAGCCTGATGTTTCCCTGATTGTCTTTCCTATCCCTCAATTCAAATAGAAACAGTGCAGCCGTTCTTCTGATAAGCACTTTTCTCTTCATAACGGCTACACATCTCTTCTTCTACAGAACCTTACTCTGTACTAGTGGTTCTCTTGGCTTTGCCATCTCTCGGCCTAAGGGAACAACAGCAGTTTTCCCTAGGCTGACACAGCTGATGGGTGATGGAGTCATGGACTCAGTACTGGTTTGACCATCTCTTAGTAAATCCTGTAAAATATAGCATTTAACTTTTTGGCACCAAGAACATGAGAAAAGACAGAGTTTGTTTATCTCAGTTTTAGAAATGTTCTTACAACTCTAAAACAATACAGAAGATCCTCTCAACACATTTTTATATTAATTTTATAAAAAAAGACTTTGGTCTTTTTTAGCAGTTTAAATTACTCAGAACAATTTTTTTGAGCTGTCCATCCTTCTGTACCTAAGATGGTCATCGTTTACTTTTGCAATGTAAATAACCTTTGAAGTACTGATTTTCTCATGCTCTGGAAGGGATAGCCACAGGCCATGTGACAGTGTTCACATGAAAGCTACAACTCATGGAAGCAAGGTGAATTAATCCATAGGTTAGACTGAGACCATCAGATTCTTTATATCTGGTAATTGGGAGTTATACCTGATATAAATGATGAATTGATGGGTGCTGACGAGTTGATGGGTGCAGCACACCAACATAGCACAAGTATACATATGTAACAAACCTGCACGTTATGCACATGTACCCTAGAACTTAAAGTATAATAAAAAAAAAAAAAAAAAAAAAAAAAACTATGAGAAAATACAAAGGTGAGGTTTTATAAAAATGGTACCATAAAAGGTTCCAACTGTTTTGGTTTGGAGCTATGGTAAATCTTGGTATCGAATTGATTTTTCTGGTAAACATTTAAAATAAAATAGAACTGGAATTTTTTCTTGTTCCAGATTGCAAATTCCTCAAGGTCAAAGGCCATGTTGTATTAAGTCTTATACCTCAGAATGGACTGATAGCTTGTTATAGAATTTTGGAATTCAAGTTATTTATATGAATGATTAAAAAAGATGTACATAATGGCTAATTGGACAGCATACTTATAATTAGGCTCAGAACTTACTCTCTTTTTTTGAAACTGAAACTATGGATAATACATGCCATATGTTTTTAAACTCATTTTTGTAACTATAACTTAAAATTGCTATTAAAATGCTAGAGCCTCATAAAAAAAAAAAAAAGACAATGAGACAGTCTGATATATGATGTACTGAGCACATGAAAAAAAAAAAAACTTCAGGTAGAATTGGTGCCACAGGTAATGGTAGGAGTTTGGATGAGGAAACACAGAAAAAGAGAGCTTATAATTCACCCAAGGAAGTTATACAAACAATGGAGCTGCCTGATGAGTTTTTAGCTATTGGGAGACCATGCTTTACTTTGTGTGATTTGTTCTTGTGAGTTCTTTATTCTCACAAAAGAGAAAAGTCTCTCTTTATTTATATTATTTTTAAAGTGTTCATGTTCCTTGCAAGAAAATGAAGTCTAACAGAACACCTTTGTGAACCTATCTTATCTGATCTATCACTGTAGAAATAGAGTTTAGTATTGCTTTAAAAAATAAATTTAACTAAGCAAAGTAACCAGGCTATCAGAATCAAATGTAGGATAGTCAATATTTTCCTAATTTGACAATATCATGCAAGCTCTGTTCATGCTGACATGTCCACATTTTCCATTTTCTTTCCTGCCTGCTCAGTTGCTATAAGTAAGGGAATCCTCCGTCCCTCATCAGATTACAGATCTTGTAGTCCCACTCTTTCCCTTATTCTACTGTGTGATTAGCTTGTTCCCCCAAGGTACTTGCTATTTCTGATGGGACAGGAGTAGTGCCTGAATACCATGGAATCCTTCTGGTAAGTTTTGTTTTTGATGCTTGCTGGAGGCATGGCTTATGTCAATAAGCTCTAAGAGAAATGTCCATGTTTACCTAAGGCTATGGATGTCTCAGTCACAATATTCCCCATTTGTAAATTCTGCATCTTTCTAATTATATAAACCCTGAAACTCTCAGTGGCCTTGGAAGTGGCAGAGATTTTGTAAGTACAGACCGTAGAAAAAGATCAAAATTGGAGAGGAGAGAAGATTTAATTTTGTATAAATAGACACATACACACACTTACATATTTAGAAGCAAACACTGGTCTTCCTAAAAGTTGCTAAGTGTGTGGCTGAGTGATATCATTTTAATCTTTTCCTGAAAATCCACAGTCTATGTTCTTCCTACCTCTTACTAAGTGCCTGAGACATGGAACTCTAAGATTCCTATCCACCTGAGAATTTTTGAGTATGTGTCTGATTTGCTTAAAAACTTAGCCTCCATAGAAAAGGTTGAAAAAGGACATGGGAAAATTTAGACAATATTTCAGACATCCTGACAAGGAAGGGGGTATGAACAGAGGGTCACATTTCATCTCAAATGTGGTGGGAGTGTATTTGGTTGAGCAAAGAAAATATTTTGAGGAAAGTATATTTTGAAAGTGACTAGTGTATGTATCAAACTCTGGTTTCCTTTCAAATGATCAAGTCATTTGGAGTCACTGTAAAGGGAGGTAAGCAGAGCTAATCGCACTCTGTGACCCATTCTCAGGTGACATATTGAAAGTTTTTTGAGAGAGAAGTCTCTGTAACCACTGGAATGGCAGCTGAGTTCAGTAAACCCTTAAACATTTGCTACCTGTCATACTGCTGTGTGAGGCTTTGTGTATATCAATCTAAATAGAACGTTGAAACTTAAGCATTAACCCCTGTAAGCAGAAGGTACACAGATCAAACACTATGAATGGGGCAATGATAGAAAAATATACTAGATTTTAGGATGATGGAATCAGAGGGGAGCTTGAACCTGTCTGCAAATCTGGAAAGCATCTGGAGAAGATGTATTAATTTTCTTTAGTTTCTGTAACACATTACTGCAAACTTAGTGGCTTAAACAACACAAATACCTTATCTGACAATTGCATAAGTCATAAGTCTGACAAGGGTCTCAGTGAGCTATAGTTAAGATATAGGCAGAGCTGCCTTTCTTTCTGTATGTTCTGAGTAGAATTCACTTGCTTGACCTTTTCAGGTTTAGAGGTTACCTGTATTTCTTGCTGTGTGCTCCACTTCTTCATCTTTAAAGTCAGCACCAATAGGTCAGTTTCTAACATATCATTATCTTACCGTAATATTCTGCCTCCCTTTTCCACTTTTAAGGAACTTTATGATTAGATTTGAGCTCACCTGAATAATCCAGAACAATCTCTGATCACAAGTTTAACCATGCCTGCAAAGCCCCTTTGGCATTTCAGGTAACATATTTACAGGGGGACCAGGATATGGACATCTTCAGGAACCCATTATTCTGCTTAACACAGGAGATACTGACTTAGCTGAATTTCAAAGCATGAAAGGGTTAATCAGATCAACAGCATGGCAAAAGGTGATCCAGGAAGAGAGAAATGCATGAAAAAACCATCCTAATGTGTGCAGAGAACTATCAATAGTTTACTTCTGCTGTGGCATTGTGCTCCAGGCAGAGATTTTGGCACAGCAAACTAGAAGTCCAGTTGTCTTTAGAACACGTTGGCTTAATGATAACAATGACAACCAATAGTATATGTTTATCACTTACTGTATTCTAATGTTGTGTACTGTATTCTAGGCATTGTTGTAATCATTTTACATGTATCAACTGCTTTAATCCCGTAAACAATCCTATAAGGAAAGAGGTTTCATATGCAGTACACACACACACACACACACACACACACACACACACACACACACATATTTAAAGAGACAGAGAGATTATTGCAAGGAATTGGTTTACACCACTGGAAAGTGTGCTAGGCTAGTTCAAACGGCAGAAAAACTTATCAGGAAGGGCAGGCTCAGTTGTGGGCTAAAGCTGTTGTTCATGGCAGAGTTTGTTCTTCTTTAGAGAGGTCTCTATTTTTCTTTTAAGCCCTTTCAATAGATTGAGTCAGGCCCACTCAGGTTGTCCAGGATAATCTCCTTTACCGAAAGTCAACTGATTATGGACTATATTAATTTGTGTAATTATAGAAGTACTTTACAGAAGTATTACACAATACTTCCTTAGCAACATTTAGGTTAATATTTGATTGAGTTACTGGGGACCTTAGCCTAGCCAAATTGAGACATCAAAAAACCCCCAAAAACTTTAAATTATTCTCCCTACTCTGGTTAATTAAATCTATGTAAATATTTATATTTGAATGAATATATCTTAAAAATTGCTGAGTACATTGTCTCATTCTGTTTCAAATAAATGTAGAATATTATGCATTTTCAAGTATGCTACAAACCAAGGAATGATGATGCATTATAAGTAATGTGAAATCATAACTTTATGTAGAAATTAGCACTAAATGCCAGACTTTTCTCCTATAATGACAACAACAACAAAACCCAAATAGCTACCCCCGACCCACAAACAAACAGAAATACGAGGTCTGTGTTTTAGGAGAACACGTACGTTATCAAACATGCTGTAAGTTTTGGTTTGATATTCAGCTTAGCCTGACACTACAAATTTAGGCTTGATTTCAACTCTTACATCCTCAAGAAGAGACCACTGGAAGTTCCCAAAGCAAAACGTATAATCTGAAAAAAAAAAGAAAAAAAAAAAGAAAACAACAAACCTAGGAAGGCAACACTGTGATTATCATGAATGCAATTATTCTCCTATTCGCCATTTTCGCTATCACAAATTGCATTTTGGAGGACATTTTGATAAGGGAGTAAAGGTTTTGTTTTCTTTCTCTTTTTTTCTTTGAGACAGCATCTCAGTCTGTCGTCCAGCTGGAGTGCAGTGGTGTGATTTCAGTTCACTGCAACCTCTGCCTCCCAGGTTCAAGCGATTCTCCTGTCTCAGCCTCCTTCGTACCTGGGATTACATGTGCGCCACCACACCTGGCTAGTTTTTGTATTTTTAGTAGAGATGGGGTCTCACCATGTTGGCTGGGCTGGTCTCAAACTCTTGACCTCAAGTGATCCACCTGCCTCAACCTCCTGAAATGTTGGGATTACAGGCGTGAGCCACCATCATGCCCAGTCTGAAAAGCAAGTAAAGCCTTTTCAAACCTGGGAGAAAACATTCCCAGAATCTCTTATTGGAGGATGCTTTAGTTTGGGAATGTTTGGGGTTGAAGTGTTCTTGGATTATGTTCGGTCTCAAAGCACACATTACTTAGTTAATTTGATTGCAAGTAATAAAAACAATCTGGCTAACTTAAGCAAGGGGGACATTTATTGAAAGTATTTTGAGTAATTTTAGGAGAGTGAGCCTTAGGAAGGATTGGAGTCAAAAGACTTCAGGGATGCTGGATAGCAAAAACCAATAAGCAAGCTCTGTAGACCTTCTTCTATTTCACATACTGGGCTGTGTTCCCTGTTTTGCCATCATAATATCTATCTATTATTTTTCAAAGCCCAGTTCATATTGTACTGCCATCATCTGTCTTCATCTCTGCATTTGAACTGAATTAGCTCCAACCATTTTCCTTCTTTATTCATTTGCTATTGGTGTTTACAAGATGACCACAAATTTACCATCTTAAACCAGAATTCATTTAATGTATCACAGGTTTCTAGGTCAAAAGTCTAGACACGGTGTGAAGAATTCTCTGCTCAGGATCTCAAAGATGCAAAGTAAAGTGTCAACTTTGACAGGTTGAGTTAACATCTTGAAGGTCTGAGGAAGAATCTGCTTTCATGCATATTCAGGCTGTTGGGGCTTCGGTTTCCTTGCTGGCTGTCAGCTGGGGACTGCTCTCAGCTCCTAGAGACCACCTGCATTTCTTGCCACATGGCCACTTCTACTTCAAATTAGCAATGACAAATTTATCCTATGTCAAATCCCTTTCATACTTTGAATATTTCTGTTAAGAGAAAGCCCAATCCCCTTTAAGGGTGCATTTAATTAGGTAAGGTCCATTGAATTAAGAAAAGGAGTAATCTTTCTTAATTCAACTGACTTAGGCCTTAATTCTATCTACTAAATCTCTTGTTAGCAGCACCAAGTCAGGGTTTTATGAATAACTAGGAAAAGATGTGGGTACAGGAGGGAGTGGGGACTTTGGGAGACTTTGTTTGAACTCTATCTACCATACGTTTTTGCCCACTTTGCTTAAGCTTCATATTTCAAAGACAGACTAATTTCACGTAGTCTGGTCACAGATTTACCTTTTGGCTTAGGGAAATTGGAGCACCTTGATTACAGTTCCAAACCAACTGACTGCAAAGGTGGCAGTTTTTCCTTAATGGATAATTAACATTTTCTTATGGTAAAAATGAAATAAGGATGCCAGAGAGGAAAGAAGAAATAACTTTAGAGGTCTCCTAGATTTGGGAGACTTTGCTCTATATAGAGATAAACTGAAAAGCTTAGTTATCTGAGGTAGGAAAGAAGACAGGGGCCCAAGGCAGAAGTTCCATTTATTAAGAATGCCTATGGCATCTTCTCTGTGGTCTCTTTTAGGTCAGAATCTTAGGATGACAGAATCATAAAATAGATGAAGAAGGAAATAACCAACCAAAGCACAGGAAAGCTCTAAAGATTTACTGTTTCTGTAGAAGTATGCAGGAGAATTATTTACTGAGATGAATGCAAAAATGGGTTATCAGGATAAGTAAAATTTTCAAAATGCAGAATGTGAAAAATGCATTCAGCCAGTGTTATAGAAATGTTCCCTAGAGAAAGGATTATTAGGTTAATTAGAAAAACTGAACATGCACAGATACAAAATTTGAACAACTTTAATTTAAAACATCATTTAAAATAAAGGTGGCTACTTCGCCTTTGATCTTTGTGCTGCTTGAACAATTATGAAGCACAACTCTGGAGTGCTTTTAAGACAGTCTTAGCTAATAAGATTCACAGTTTATTAAGATTTCTTAATGCCAATGGAAATAGTGGGACCAACAACCTAATAACTGATTTTTCAAAATTACTGATAATTTTCTACACTAATTTCCAGTTCTGAGTGCTAGCCAGTTTATCTATTCTTTCCTCTGGTTAAATCATCAGCCATTTGGAAATAAGAGTATTACTATTAAATTTATTAAAGAAAATTTGCCATTAGAGCCTTTGAAGAATTATATAATGAGAGACTATAATCTCTCCCTTTTTGGTGCTGAATAACTTAGAAACATGCATAAAAAGCAATAAGTGAACATTTTATCTTGATTTAATTCACCGTAATTCAATAAACTTTTAAATTAAATAACAAAACTATCTAATTTTATATAAGATATAAAATCTACACAAAAAATAAGTTGAGGATTAAGGTAAATTGGCCTTTATTGCATCGTATAAACAGCCTGGTAGATTAGAAACCAACATCTAGAATTCATTTCAGTGTATCATTTTGTAGGGAATGTTTGATTAAGTAAAATCAAAGTACAAAGAAAAAAACATAAAAGACTTAGGAAAAAAACCTTACCTACTTAAGAGGAAAAGGACAAGAATTACAGTAAATTCTCATCAGAATTCATACAAGCAAAAAGGAAAGAAGTGAAATAAAGTATTAAAAGAAACAAGACACCTATCTAGAATTTCCTTCTAATGAAATTGCCCTTCAAAAGTGAAGGAGAAATATACTCTCAAATTCAAGAAAAGTGAAGAAATTCAACATTAGCTGACCTGTGGTGCAAAGAAAAAAAAAACCTAAAAGGAAATTTTCTATTATCTTAAGAAATCTCCTCCTATCCTCCATTGCCCCTTACCTCCAGAGCCAATCCTGTTCTACTTTTTACTTCTGTGAGATCAACCTTTTTTTTTTTTTAGTTTCCACATATAGATGAGAATATACCACATTTAACTTTCTGTTCCTAACTTGTTTAACTTAACATAATGTTCTTTAATTCTGTCCATGTTACAACACATGACATAATTTTATTCTTTTTTTAATGGGTGAATAGTATTCCATTGTGTATATATTCCGCATTTTCTGTATTCAGTTTTTGTTTGATATATAAGTTGATTCCATATCTTGGCGATTGTGAATAGTGCTGCAGTAAACATGGGGATGCAGATGTCCCTTCGATATACTGATTTCCTTTCCTTTGGATAAATGCCCAGTAGTAGGATTGCTGAATCATATGGTAGTTCTAGTTGTAATTCTTTGAGGAACCTCTATAGTGTTCTCCATAGTGGCTGCTCTAGTTTATGTTCCCAGCAACAGTGTATGAGAGTTGCCTTTTCTCTTCATCCTTTATCTTTTTGCATTTTTGATAACACCCATCCTAACTGGGGTGAGATGACACCTCACTGCTGTTTTGATTCGCATTTCTCTGATGATAAGTGATGGTGAACATTTAAAAAAATATATATACTGTTGCCTATTGGTATGTCTTTTGGGAAGTGTCTGTTCAGATCGTTTCCTCATTTTTTAGTTGGATTGTTTTTTACTGTTGAGATATTTGAATTACGTGTATATTCAGGATATTAATCCCCCATTAGATGAATCATTTGCAAATACTTTCTCCCATTGTGTAGATAGGAGGAATAAATTCAAATATTCTACAGCACTGTGGATGACTCTAGTTGACAATAATATATTATATACTTTCAAATAGCTAGAAGAAAGATATTGAATGTTCCCAACACAAAGAAATAATAAATGTTTGAAATGATGAATATTCTAATCATTCTCCTCTGATCACTATACATTATATGTATTGAAACATTACTATGTACCCCATAAATATGCATAATTATATACCAACTTTTAAAAGTTATAAAAAATTAAAAAGAATTATTTAGGATGAAGAAATATGGCATATATCAGAAACTAGTATCTACAAAAACAAAGTGCACTAGAGAGAGAATCAATGAATGTAAAATAATATCTTTATTTTTCTTATTCCTAATTTATCTAAATATAACTACTTCAATACATAACAAAAGTAGCAAGGAATTGGGTGACTTTAGCACTTTGGTAAGTGAAGTGAGTGACAGCAATCTCACAAAGAATGGAAGTGAGAAAATGAGAGTATTCTATTATAAGGCACCTGCACCACTATGGAGTGGTAGAGTGTTATTTGATGGTGGACACAGATTAGTTAAAAAATGTTTAATGTAAATTCAACTCACAGTGTACCAACAACAACGACAAAACAATTTTTAAGAAGACTGAATTATATGTTGTTTATAAGATCTCACTTTAAATATAAAGACAGATATATTGTAGTTACAGGAATGGAAAAAGATATATCATGTTAACACCAATCAATTGAAAATTTGAATGCCTATATTAATTTCAGACAAAGCAGTCTTCAGAACGTTGGGGCTCAGAAACCAGTACCCCAAAATATGCTACTTTGACATGCTGAATTGAAGAAACCTCAAGTTTTCTCTAACCTATACCACTCACCTCCTGTCTCTTAATCCTCTGTCTCTCCCAAAGTATAGAATGAAGTTGATCTCTGAAGTTCCCTCTCTGACTAAAGTTTGGAACTGTCAAAGAAGAAAACTTACTTCTGTTTCCCTCTTTAGTTAGTTTGCCTTAACTAAACTCACCGGAAGAAAGACTGAAGTCTGCCAACACACAGGGTCATACTTTTGTCACAAACCATTATGTGCTCTCTGGGTCCAACAAACTTTGTCCCAGGCCATTGTATGTTCTTCAAGCCTGTTGAATTCTCCTAAAAATCATTCATATCCCCCCTAAAATAATCCACACTTCCCTATCTCCCTTTTTCCTAAGAAGGCTGTGCAACCATCTGTACTCCTTTGTATGCTGGAGCAATCACTCTATGATTCTCCTCCGTGCATGCTAATAAATTTGTGTGCTATTTCTCCTATTAATCTGCCTTTTATAAGTTTATTTTTTGGTGAATTTTCTGAGGGTTAAAGGGAAGCTTTCATCTTTACCCCTAAAGGAATGAGCAAAATGTTCAGGGATAAAGAAAGGATTCATTTCTTTAAGAAAGAAAGCATTCATTTCTTCAAGAAGACGTAACAATCCTAAACTTGAATGCATCCAACATCTGTGTGAAAATACATTAAGGCAAAAATGATAAAACTGAAAGAAGAAAGAGACAAACTTCTCTTATATTTAAATGCTTTAACATTCCTCTGCCAGTAATTGATACATCAAATAGGAAGAAATTCAATAAGAGTATGGATATCTCAAATAGCCCAATCAATAAACTTTATCTAATTGACATAAAATATTCTATTGAACAAAAGCAGAATGCATACTCTTTTGAAGTTCCCAGGATATACCCAGAAAAAGATTCCCAGAATATTCCCTACTCTGTGCCATTAAACATACAACACATTAAAATAATAAATATTACATAAAGTATATTATCAGACTGCAATAGATTCAATCTAGAAATCAATAATAGATAATTGGAAAATACTAAACCATTTTGAAATACAACATTTTTCTAAATATATCAAATATCAAAGAAGAGGTTTTAAGAATATTTTTAATGAAACTAAAAGAGAAGAGAAATACAACATCAATGTTTATAAAATGAATATAAAGCAGTGCTTAGAGGAAAATTTATAGCATTAAATATAAATATTATCTTTAAAAAACCATCTAGTATAAATAATCTCAGTTTTTACTATAGGAAACTAAAGAAAAAGCAGAAACTTAATATGAGGCTAGCAGAAGAAAAACAAAATAAAAGTAGAGCAAAAAAGAAAGCATGAGGTATGTATGTGTTCCCTGGTAAATCCCCCATTTAAGGAAGAAATCATAGGAATTCTCAATAACCTTTTCCAGAAAATAGAAAGAGAACCTACCTAATTTAATTGGGCCAGAAGTATCCTAATTCCAAATACAGATAAAATTACTGTACAAAAAGAAAATTATGGTACAATATCTCTCATGAATATAAAAGCAAATGTCTTTAACAAAATATTCACAAGTCAAACCTAGCATTATGTAAAATAATATAATTAACTGGGGTTTGTTGTAAAAATGCAAAACTACTTAAAAATCATAAACAAATATAATTAATTAACAAAATGAAATCATATCAATAGATACAGAAAAGCATTCAATAAAATACGATTCATGATAAAACTATAAAAAATTAGAAACATGAGAACTTCCTTATCCTAATGAAAGCAATGCCAAAAATCTATAGCAAATATCATCCTCAGCTGTGAAATGATTACCACCTACCTTTACAATTGTGAGCATAACGAGGATATTCACTTTTACCAAGCCTACTCAAAACTATACTTGAAGATCTAATCAGTTCAATACAATAAGAAAAAAAAAATAGTAACAACTACCCAGATTAGAAAAATCCCAGATTCCTAAAATATTTCTTGAACTAATAAGCAAGTATACCAATATTGCAGGATAAGTTGTCACTTGCTTTCCTAAAAACCAACAATGAACAATTAGAAATTGAAATTAAAAATAATTATAATAATAGTACTGTCCCAAAATAAAGTGCTTATGTGTATCTCAAATAAATGTGTATATAATTTGTATGCAGAAAATGACAAAATGATGGAAAAATCAAGAACGAAATAAATGAAGAGATATTCCAAGTTTGGGAATTAAAGTTTCAATACTGCTTATATATATTTTTTTCCAAGTTGACCCACAGATTGAACACAGTCTCAATCAAAATTCCAGCATGCTATTTTGTAGCTACAGTCAGACTGATTCTAACATTTAGACGAAGAAACAAACATCCTGTAATAGGCAACTTGGTCATAAAGAAGAACAAAGTTGGAATATTCATAATACCTGATTTCAAGTCTTACTAAAATGCTATAGTGATTAAGACATTGTGTTATTGGTGAAATAGCAGAAACACAGAATAATGGAACAGAATAGACAGCCTAGAAATAAAGTCATACTAAATAATAAACTAATTTCTGATGGGTGCTCAATGGCAGAGAAATGGTAGTCTTCATAAACAATTGATCTGGAACAATTGGAGATCCATATGCATAACAAAAGACCTAGACGTAGACCTTACGTCTTACACAAATCTTGGCTTAATGTGGATCATAGACTTAAATATAAAATGTGAAAATGTTAAACTTCAAGAACAACAAAAAAATAGGAGAAAATCTAAGTAACTTGGGATTAATAAGTGTTCAGATATAATACCAAATGCATGATATTGAAAAAAATGATAAATTGGATGTTATCAAATTTATAAACTTTGCTCAGAGAAAGAGAAAGAAAAGAAAAACCACAGACTTTTGTCTTTTGCAGTTTGTCATTAGGAACATACAGATTAACACAATAATGAGATAATAATACTCCTAATTGAAGGACTAAAATTTTTTAGAAACCTGATATTATCAAGTGCTAATGAGGATGCAGAAAAACAGGAACTCTTTTTTATGCTGGTGGGAAAGCAAATTGGCACAGTCATTTTGTAAGACAGTTCGGCAATTTCTTACCAAACTAAAGGTAGTCTTACCATGTAGACCTGTTATAGCACTCCTGGACATTTACTCATTGATTTGAAAACCTGCATGTGAACTATATTCACAATCTGCAAAAACTGTAAGCAACCAAAGTCGAACTCAATAGGTGAATGGAAACATTGTGTATATCCATATAATAAAATGTCATTTTATTATATGACAATAAAATACTATAGAATAAAAGGGAATTTGTTACCAAACCACAGAAAATATTGATGAATGCATATTGCTAAGTGAAAAAAAAAAACCTAGTCTAAAAATATTATACATTGCATTCTTCCATTTATATGATGTTCTGAACAGGCAAAACTATAGAGAAAGTAAGTAAATCAGTAATTAAAAAGCATTTGGGATATAGGAGTCAAATGAAAGGATACCTGGGAAGAAGGGTGAAGCAATTTTAGCAACAGAACAAAGTTCTCTTGGATTATAACAATCCCATGCATAAAATAGATAGAATCAGCTAATTTCTTAAACAATGCCTTCATCAAAGCCTACAAAACTGTCAGTCTCTCAAATAACTGTCCATCACAAGAGGTCATGCTAGGACCAGTTTCCAGGACTTTCTGGTCTGTCTCAAACTGCTGTAAATAATGAGATATGCCTGGCTGAATCTAGAGACATAATCACACAATCGTTATTGTTGTTTTATGGTTTTGCCACATCTTGTTTTCAGAGAAACACTGGCACAAATTTGAGATGTTTTTATTCCAGTTAACAGATTTTATAAAAATATAAATTCTACACATGGACTAACTCCGATGATTCGTCTTCCCAAAATTATGAAGTGAATCATTATGTTTTCAGGCAAGTAAATTGAGAGATGCAGTTTCCTTCTTGTCGATCTTGTTTTTCAGAGCAATATTAGATGAAAAACATTCACCATTTTCTAAAATGTCTAATGTGGTGGAAATTTGAAAATCAATACCGAAAAGATATGGCTATGCAAAGGGAGAGATAAAGGAGATTATCTTATAATGTGTCACTATATTGGTATTTACTTCTCATTAAAAGACAGTGGAGCATATTAAGGAGAAAGAGTGAAGATGAAAGAAAAGGAGGGAGACACTATAGAGCTTTTTGTTTAAATACTATCACTCGTGAATGCTGTTTATACAATTCTTTCCATTACTGTGAGCATCCCTAGGCCGAAAGGCTAAAATTTCCATTTTTTTCTAGGTTACCCTGAGTCTCCTTGAGATTTTTTTGTTTGCTATGTTTCATCAGAGTATAAGATACATGTAATCACACACTTAATTTTTTTTGCAATTCATCCTATTCAAGAAGAAAATAATGGTATACCTGAAGTTAATTAATTATAATAATATACTTTATATATGCATATATGTAATAGTGTATTATTATAAACATTATATAAGGAAGACACCCATGTATAATCTTATTTGTGTAATTTAATAAAAACTACATGAGCAATGTACATCTATGTGCTTCATTAGTGTTGTTTGGTGAGCAAATGTGGTAGAATAGATTATTATTCAGCTGATAATTACTTCCTCCTGTTAGCCTTCGTGGGAGATTTATACTTCTGTGCCCCATTAATGTTTGTAGTTGGCCATATTATTTTCTTTGGCCAGTGAAATATGAACTTTAAGAGCGTATTTTTTGTTTGTTTGATCGTCTGGGAACTTTTGACTTCTGTTACGAGAATAACATGCCACAGATAGCTGTTTCCCCTCTTGCCTGAACCCCAGAATGAGATGCACAACACAGTAGACCCCAAAACCCATAGATTAGTAGCCTAAACTGGAGCCACCACAGCCGACTTGTAGACCTACAGCTAAACCAAACCAGCCTCAGTTGATCCACAGTCCTGTGTATATGAGAATAAATGTTGTTTGCTGTATGTCATTGACTTTTGAGATGGCTTTTAATGAAACATTATTATGGCCATAGCTGACAAATAGAAATTAGTACCTAGAATTGGGGTGCTGCCATAACATAATCTGAAAATATGTGGCAAAACTTGGTAAACAGTAGGGGGACTATCATAAGAGATGAAGAAATAGTGGTGAATTTTTTGTTTGTTTGTTTGTTTGTTTGTTTGTTTGTTTGTTTTGAGACGGAGTCTCGCTCTGTCGCCCAGGCTGGAGTGCAGTGGCCGGATCTCAGCTCACTGCAAGCTCCGCCTCCCGGGTTTACGCCATTCTCCTGCCTCAGCCTCCCGAGTAGTTGGGACCACAGGCGCCTGCCACCTCACCCGGCTACTTTTTTGTATTTTTTTTAGTAGAGACGGGGTTTTACCGGGTTAGCCAGGATGGTCTCGATCTCCTGACCTTGTGATCCGCCTGTCTCGGCCTCCCAAAGTGCTGGGATTACAGGCTTGAGCCACCGCGCCCGGCCCGGTGAATTTTTATAATAGGCTAGAAGAATGGAAAAATACTTTGTGAAATTTCTATTCATAAACATCGTGGAAGGCAGATAAAATATATGCATTAAGGCCTATGGGTGAAGAAATTTCAAGGGAAAGGCTAAAAAGGTGAGTTGGTACCATAAAAGACAGATGAGCCTGAGGATGAACTGCCTGGAGTACAAGCTAAATTGAGAGGGAAAGTAGAAAGTCCTGAAATTCTGGGACTTTTAAGATTGGGAAAAAAACTTTCAACAAATTTAAGGTGGTCATTTCAATACAGCCTCAGGGAAAGACCACATCTAGGACACCACCAATAAGACATGGACTCAGGAAACAGAACAATTTAAGTTGTCACTCAGTCAGGAGAACAAGTAACCTTAAAATGTTTAGGGGTGTGATCCTACAGGAGGATGACGGAAAAGTAAGGACATAGCAGAGTACAGAGCCATATCCACGAGGAATTATGAACTAAGGTGAAAGAATTTTTTTTTTTTTTTTTTTTTTTTTTTTTTTTTCCAGAGTAGGGGAATGTGGAAGCTTGTGCCCAAAGAAATTTCAGAGTCGCTATGAATCACAGGTTGCTATGGGCTTCTTCCCCTTTTTGAATGCAAGAGTTTATCGTATTGTTTTCCGACTCTGTTGCACCATTGTGTGTTGAATGTGTGTCTTTTGGTTTTTGATTTCTTGTTCAAGAGGATCTACCTCCAGACTCAGTGCACTTTGAACATTATATAATGTACTTTGATCCTGAACTTTGAACCTGAAAAAAAAATTGGGTGACACTTTCAGATATCTTATAACGAGAGAATATTTTTTGTATGTAGCAGAGATGTGAATATGTGACCAATAGAGAAAAGAATGGTAAAGTTCTATTGTTGGCTTTAATTTTTTATTCTGCTGTACTACTATTATATATTCATATCTTTTTTAGATTTGGCCATTTGTCTTGACTTAGCCAATGTGATGATAGCAGACATAATGAAAGCAGAGCCTCAGAACATGTTTGCATGGTTGAATGAGAGACACATATAACAGGCCTGAAACCAGCATATGGACTGTATTCATGAGCAGCTAACCCAGCTAGATTAGCTGACCTACATACGTGTGAGCAAGAAAAAATACTTAGTATTATATGCCAGAGTTTGAAAATGATTCGTTATGCAGCATTATCATGACAATTGATGACTGAGACAATAATCAGGACCAGTTATTTCAAAACCACTTGCTAAGTCTTTGACATCTAAACCTGTATGGAAAGTACTATGACGATTTGTGGTAATTACCACATTGGCTATTAATTTTTAAAAATACATGGCTAAATACAATTATGAAATAAACATGATGAAGTAGCATAAATCAGAGAGCATTTGTGTTATATCCGATTTCAGAAGATTTGAAAAGAAGATATATGTACAATATTCAATATATTCTGATCAAGAGAATAAGGACCCAATTGAGTATGTTGTAGATTCATTATAGGAAATATAGAAAACAAATCAATATCAAAAAAGAAAAAGGAGAAATAATTTTTATTTTTTTCTGGATAAAATGTTCTTGGTGCATTTATAGTAGTCTTATGAACACTGCTGATAATTTATATTTCTTGAGAAATGATTATGTTTCAATTAGAACAATTTCATTTGTTTGACTATTGATAACTCACTTCATTATTTAATGTCTGTCTATAAATACCATAAAAAGTAATGACTTATTTTCATAACACACAAACATGGCTCCTTTCTTTGGTTAGGTTGGATATAACTTACCAAATTTGAAATAAATGCCTCCTGATGTGATAAGTTCTCTGTCATTGGATGTGACCAAATAGTGTTTAGGTGACCTTTTATTGTGAATATTGTAGAGTTGTGTTTTGAATTATTACATATAAGTGTTTATGAGCCTTTTCACCACCAAGCTCATAAAAAAAAAAATCCATGAACTCAATCCATGAATGTTTCAGAAAGTATTTAAATTAATTTTGGCACTATTGTGTTGCGTGATCTAGAGCTCCACCATAGAGAATCTGAAAGATTTTTTTCTTAGTAATTTATCTAGAGATGAAGTGCCATTTTGCAAAAATTACCTGATAAGCCAAATTACAAAGCTATTTTATTTTTTTGTTTAGTGTTTATTGGGTAATTAAGCTGAGCATGGAGACTACAAAATAAGGAATACCTCTTCTACTTCAAGGATCTCACAGTTTAATGGGAAAGAGATATACATGAATAACCAGTGGTGAGAACCGGATGGCTGGGAGACAAATTCTGCTTACCCTTTTGTGCCTTTTGAACTGTAAATTTTGTTTATCCACATTTTGGGTGGAAAAGGACCCAATCAACAGGATAGATATTGGGTATCCTCCTGTACCAACCTGTATCACAGACTTATAATCTGGCTTGTGATATGTTTTCCCTATTTCAGATCTCACCCTTGTTTGCTCTTTTTGAGTAGAGATTTTGTGTCTCTAGTTGGCTTATGTCCATGGCTCTGACGCTCTGCTTTCCCATTTTCTCATTCACTGGCTAGTAAACTGATTTCACAGTTTATCTTTCTATGGTGTATACTAACCCTGGCGGAAGTGGATGCTATGGTATGTCACCCGTGTTCACTCTTCAGAGGAAGGCTATCTACCACCTGCCATAATGTTACCTATTGATTGTTCTGAGTCCCCTTTCTACGACTAAATCTTGGATTAAGGGTGAGCCTTTTCTAGGCTTTCTCTCTTCTCTCGGGGCAGGCTGAATACAAATATTAATCAGGGGATGGTGATAAAAGCCTGATTCCTGTGCCATAATTTGGGAGAATTCTAAAAGATCATCCCATGTCAAAAAAAATTGTTGATGATTTTGTTGCAACTTCATTCCAGTTCAACTTCTTCCTCTGCCCAACCCTGCTTTCTCCATTCTCTCACAAGCTTGATTGCCATAAGTATGCTCCACTTAACTTTCTGTGCATGAATCTCCATCTTAGCACCTACTTCCTGGGGAACCTGAGCTGTAGAACAGAGGGTTCAACAGAGGGGCCCAGGAAAGGTGACTCCCAACTTTGGGGTGGGATTGGGGTAGATTAACCACCTGTGAGCTGTCAATAAAGATGATGACTGGTGGAGTTTTGATAGCACCTGGAATTCTAAAGCAGAGTAAATGTTAAAACGTTCACTGGTGATGAACTAGAATGGAATACCAATGGAAAAGACTGCCTTGTGTATGCAGTTATCTTAGGTATTTGAGCAGTTCAGGAAAAGTAGAAATTGAAAAAAATTTAATTTCTTTAATGGGAAACATTAAAGCATTAATGGAAGCATTAAAGGGACTCTCATCTCCTACAGCTAGAGGTCAGAAAAATCTTTGGATTGGTCCATGTACTTAATTGTAGGAGTAGGGGAACTTCAGAGAAAGTGAAAAGGTAAGTTTTCAGATCAGCAGGTCTGCTATGCCATAGTAAAAGCCCTGGTTAGGAAGGAGTGGAAGCTTAAGAGTGGGCATAGGGACTGCTGGGTCAACACAATTGAGAACCATAAAATTCTGGATTCTTCTGAGTTATCTGGGTCTGCAGAATTATACTGCTTCTGCCTGCAAAGGCTAGTATTTTTCCCTTGTTTGAAAAGGATGTGAGAATCTTTGCCTCTGCAGTTAACAGGGCCTCTTACTCCAGGACATATTTCCATCTCCCCTTTTGGCCACCAGACCAAAAAATAGGATCAAGTTACAACATAACCTAGCTGGTTAAAACATTCCTTTTGTTTCAAATAAGTTTGATGATCTTTGTTCTAAGTACTAGATCTGCTTTGAGAGAAGGAGTGGTCAGTTCTGCCAATATATACCAGTAGAAACCCCTAGACTGAATCTGTGCATGAAATGGAATCCTAAGCGTGATAGATTGGAGGAGGGTAAGCAGAGAACCTTAAGATGATATGGATGTTAGCATGCTGACACAGGTCCTAGGAAATGGTGTTTAATTCTGCTAGTATGGCTGGTGGAAGCTTGGAAAAAGTGACGGCTTATATTTTGCCAAGTAAAAATACCAGCTCAGCTATGGCAGATGGCAGATGAAGGGAAACTAAACATACTAAAGCAAATATACCTCAAAAAAGTGTAAGATTCATCAGCTAATTAATTACAGTCTGTAGAAATGACCAGGAATTACTCAGTGTACCAAATCACTAAGGAATGCACTAGTTAAAGGGGTACTAGCCTCAATAAGAAACTCAGAATGACTATATTCTTTAGGCAAGGGCTGATAGTGGGCATTCATAGAAGTAGCTTCCAGAGGTAACTGGTTCTTGAGGAGTGGTAAATGATTTGGCTTATTGGCCAGGGTCTTGTTAGATAAAGACTGGAAGAATGATGAGAAAGTAGTGTGGGGGAAGGTCATGGGGATCCACCCATAGGAGTGAAAGCAAAGTGGAAGAAATATTTTTAAATCACGTTTATACCCATCAGAGACTTTACCGCATAAGAGGCACTAAATAACCCAGTAGAGAGCATGTGATGTCAGCCAGACTCTATCATCAGCCATCACAGGGCTGGTGCAATGGTCCATGAATCTTGGAGGCCAGGCCTCCTACTCACTAAGTCTGATACAGCTACTACTGATGCTGAATATACAACTTGCTGTTAGTAAAGACCAGTGCTGTTCTCCACTATAGTACCATTTTTATTTTAGAGAAGAGCACCCACTTTGAAGCAAATTGATTTCATTGTATTTGTCCCATCTTGGAAGCAGAAGTCATCCATCTTGACTGTGATTTACACACATTCTAGGTATAGGTTTTTCTTTATGCCTGCAGGGCCTTGGTCACCCAACTTTCCAAGGGCTTACAAAGAGTGTGATCCATCAACATGGTATCCTACATAACTTGGAATTAGCCCAACATACCCAATTTACTTCTAAGGAGTTATGGCTGGTCAACATATGACCATATCTTATACATGACTGTATCTAATATCACACCACCTAGAATTGCTGACCTAATAAATATTTGGAATGGCCTTTTGATGACACATCAAATTCACCCTCTTGGAGATGATAGTCTGTGAGAATTGAGTATTGTCCTCTAGAATGAAATGCCTATTATGTGGCTCTGTGTCCTGATTGGGTAAAATGCTTCAGTCTGACAACTAAAGGGTAAGAGGAGTGGCCCAATTTTAGATTCAATAGTATTTGTAAGTTATTATACTAAAAATCATTCACTGTGTCTTGAAAATTCAAATTTAACTGGAATCCCGTATTTTTATTTGCTAAATCTGAAAATCCTGTGATGCCTCTGTTGTCTGCAACAGCTTTGCAATTCAACTTTACCCTCAGCGTAATCCTGCTTTATTCACTCTCTCATAGGTGCCATTCCCATGAGCTCTCCTAAACAACTTTCTTACTACAGATCGTCACATCAGAGTCTGTTTTCCTGAAAATTTGACATTAACTTTCCCTAATGTTTTTATACTTCTGCCAACCTACTTTTGATTCACTGACTACCTCCCCAGGAGAATGCCAATGCACAATTAACTTCTTTTGTCTATTTTATAATCCCACACCAAGAAGCAATGTTCTTTTTTCCTTTTACATTATAATCACACAGACACTTTTATAAGCAAAGAGCTACCCAGCTTGTGCATAACCACAAATAAGCATAAGGCAGACAGGATTTAAGGAAAATATAAGCTATTAGAGCTTACATTTAATATTTATTGGTGAAGTTTTACTGTAATTCTAACCAGTGTGGACTGTACACATTGTCACAGAATTTCAGAGCTGAAAGAAATATCTTTGTTACTTAATATACATCTCTTGTTTTGTATATCTCTTGAAGGATTATCTTGGCAACCGATTTTCAAGGCAATGCAAATGCTTTTATTGAAAATGAAAATATTAAACCCTGACTAAACAAAGAAGTGTATTATTTTGATCATTTTAAAAACCTTTGAGAGCAAGAATCTTCAAACTTATTTGAAATAAAAAGAGTATTTTTAAAATCAAGGCAGTTTGAAATAGTGAAATAGCCAAATTCAGGTTGCTGTGTAAAAGAGGCTTTTTGTAATGAGCCACAGGCTGTATAACAGCATCCATAATCATTGCTACATAAAGAACATTTGGGTATTTACATTTATAGTTTGGATTTAATTTTTCTACTTAACTAAAGGTTAAACAATATACAGAGGTCACTTCACCAAAATGTCTCAGGCATATTGAGAAATAATAATAAGTGAAGAAACGGGTAAAAGGTTTTTATACTGTGATGAAATAAAAAGTTCATTATCTACAGCAAATATTTTGTAACATTAATGTGTTTGGTTCACTGGATTTCCTTAAAGTACTGCATCTGTCTCCCAAGTCCAGTGAGGATGTGTTTGGGTCTATTTCATATAAAAGAAATGCCTTGCTTCATACCTAATGTTTATAGTTTGGGCTTTTGAATGAGTAAAATTAATCACTTTGTAATTTACACCATACTCCTCGCTGTGCTCTGCTGATATTCTTAGCACACTCTTCCGCAGTTATATACCTGTTTCACTCTTCATTTCTATGTGCAGTTAAGTCTCATCTTCTGACTGTGACTTCTCTTCCAACTCTTCTTTGGGTCTTTATTCTCATTTCTATTGATGTCACTCAGCATAACAGTTCTAGTTCATCTGAACACCATTGGGAGATTTTTCTTTGTCTAGTTCCTTCATGAAACTCACCACCTCTTTGGCTCTGCCCTTATTGTGAAGGCGAAGTTGGTTTAAGTTTCTGACAATTAAGTGGCAAAGTTAACTACAGGTATGCTAATTAGCATGTGTGAGTTGTTCAATAATATCTGTTTCCAGAATGATTATAGATGGACATAATTAATTTTTTTGCAATTTGAATTACCATTTCAGCACAGGCTGGAATTGTGTTAAGTATAGTGTGACAAGAACAAAAGTAGAATGACAAAAAATCAGAATGGAAGACATATATTTTCCTTAACCATATGGCTTTCCTTAACAAAGCCCTGCCACCCCCCCACACACTTAACTTAAAAATATGTGAATTTCTGACAACATGACAGACTAGATAAAAAAAAGTAATAGATACAATATTAAAACATCTCTTTAAATTTGTTGCTGAGAATATACCTTAACAGAATAAAGGCTATATGTGATAAACCTTCAGTTATCACACTCAATGGAAGAAAACTAAAAGCTTTTCCTCTAAGATCTAAAACTAGACTAGGATGTTCACTCTTACTACTTCTGTTGACCACAGTATTGGCAGTCGTAGCCAGAGCAGTTACACAAGAAAAATAAATAAAAAGACATCTGAATCAGAAAGGATGAAGTTAAATTGTCTATGATTGCAAATGACATACTTTTATACATAGAAATCCCTAAGAGTTCACTGAAACCCTCTGAAAACTAATCAAGAAATTCAGTTAAGTTGCAGAATAAAAATCAGTATACAAAATTTAGTAGTGTTTCTATATACGACCATCAAACTATATAAAAATGAAATGAAAATAATTTCACTTATAATAGGGAAACAATCCCATTTATAATAAGTATGCAATCCCATTTATACTACAAAAAATACTTAGGAATAAATGTAACCAAGAAGGTTAATCATCTATACACTGAAAACTAGAAAACACTCATGAAAGAAATTAGATATAAATAAATTGAAAGATATTCTATTTCTGAATTAGAAGAACTGATATTGTTAAAATGATTGCACTATTCAGAGCAATCTACAGATTTAATGCAATGCCTATTAAAATACCAATGACATTTTCACAGAAATAGAAAAATGTCCTAAAATTTGTATGGAACCACAAAAGACTTGAAAAGGCAAAAGCAATTTTGAATGAGAATAGCAAAGCTAGAAGCATCACATTACCTAACTTCAAAATATACTATAAAGCACTAGTAAGCAAAACAGCATGGTACTATCATAAAAATAGACATGTAGACCAATGGAACAAAATCGAGAGTCCAGAAATAAACCTATACTTTTATAGCCATATAATTTTTAACAATGATGCCAAGAACACAAAGTAGAGAAAGAACGGTCTCTTCAATAAATGGTGCTGGGAAAACTGAACATCTACCTACAGAAGAATGAAATTAGAGCCATATCTTATATACAAAAATCAACTCAATGTAAATTAAAGACTTAAGTGCAGAACCTGAAACTATAAAACTACTAGAAGAAAACATATAGGAAAAGCTTCATGACATAAGTCTAAGCAATTTTTTTTATATGATCACAAAAACACAGGTGACAAAACCAACAGTGGGTGAATGGAATTACATTAAATTAAAAACTTCTGAACAGCAAAAGAAACAGCAGACTGAATAGAGAAACTACAGAATGGGAGAAAATATCTGCCAACTATACGTTAGATAAAGGGTTAATATACAAACTATACATATCAACTCAAACAACTCAATAGCAAGAAAACAGATAACCTGATTTAAAAAACGGGCAAAGACCTCAATAGGTGTTTCCGAAAATAACACAGGCAAATCGCTAACTTTTTCAATGGTATATGAAAAATATGTTCAACATTATTATTCATCAGGGAATTGCAAATCTAAATAATGAGACATCACCATATACTTGTCAGAATGGTTATTATAAAAAAAGACAAAAGATAACAAATGTTGGTGAGGACGTAGAAGAAAGTTAATCCTGGCACACTGTTGGTAGGAGTGCAAATTAGTACAGCCATCATGGAAAACAATATAAAGTTCCTTAAAAAATAGATTTATATGATTCAGCAATTCCACTACTGTATATATAGCCAAGGAAAGTGAAATCAGTATGTTAAAGAAATATCTACACTTCCATATTTATTGCAGCACTATTCATAACAGGCATAATATGGAATCAATCTAAGCATCCATCAGTGGAAGAATGAATAAAGAAAAGGCAGTGCATTTCTTTATACAGGCACACAGTGGGATACTATTCAGCCATGAAGAATGAAATCTTGTAATTTGCAACAACCTCTATTAACCAGGAGGACATTATCTTAAATGAAACAAACCAGGAACAGAAAGACAAATACTACATGATCTCAATTAAGTTAAATCTAAAAAATGTTGATCTCATAGAAATGGTCTACAATGGTTATTACCGTGGGCTGAGGCAGTTGACAGAGAATGGGGAGCTGTTGATTAAAAGATACACAATAACAGTTATGTAGGAAAAATAAGTTCAAGAACTCTCACTAATACAACATAATTACTATAGTTAATGATGACATATTGTATTATTAAAGATGCTGAGAAAGTGGATGTGTTCTCACTGCAAAATATTAACTATGTGAGGTAATGCATATATTAGCTAGATTAAACCAATTTACAATTGACATATACTTCAAAACATCATGTAATACATACATACATACAATTATATGAGTCTGCTTAAGCAAAATTGAAAAAATTAAAAGTAAAAAAATATAAATACAAATAAGTTGGTAGAAAAAAATAAATTTATAACTGAACTATAAAGAGGACCAAAAACCACAAAAAGTACAAACTTGAAAAATTTACTAATTGTTGATATCAACATCTGCCCTAAGAGTATCTGCCTACAGTTCTGAGCCTTTGGCTTTTAATAGGCCTTGTGAGAGGTAGAGTTGGCAATGCTCAGAGCCTACGCAATATGGGAAGTCAGAAAAAACTTGATTACATGAAGCTGAGACTCTGAAAGATAACAAATTTGGAGAAGAGATGAGCTAGTAGAACACTCTCCTGCCCAGAGTGACACAGTACGGAAACTTCCCTGTCACAGCCTTTGCTCTGCATAGAAATGGAAAAAAATCTACTATAGAAATTCTCTATGAAAAACTGGCATACACATATTTTTTTTTGGTTTGGGATTTACATTACCTAGGCGACCCAAAAATAAATTTAAAGTGATTCATGTCAGTTGTATCCCAGGCACTTGAAAGAAGTAAATAAATAGTCTCTGCAGAAGCACATCTTAAATATGTCTCAAAGGATTTCTTTCAATATGTTTCCAAAAATCATGAGTTAATTTTAATTTACTCTGCTAGCCACAATGAAGTAATCAGTGTTGAATCTACCCTTCCACACTAAACAATTATAAAGCTGGCACTTATCAAGATTTTTATAGTTCATAGAGTATGTGAATTAAATAGGTTTCTTTGCATAATGAAGTCTAAACAAGATACATTCTTATTTAGATGTGGCTTATGTCACATTAGCAGTATTATATAGTAAAAAATTAATAGAAATAGTGAAATACTAGGCTATTTAAGCCATTATTTCAAAACATATTTAATAATTGTATCCCATTAGATTATGATATCCATACATGTATATGAGGGAATTTTTAATTTTTAATTTTTTAATTTTTTTGAGATGGAGTCTCACTCTGTCGCCCAGGCTGCAGTGCAGTGGCGCAGTCTCGGCTCACTGCAAGCTCTGCCTCCTGAGTTCACATCATTCTCTTGCCTCAGCCTCCCAAGTAGCTGGGACTACAGGCACCCGCCACCTTGCCCGGCTAACATTTTTTTTTTTTTTTTTGTATTTTTAGTAGATATGGGGTTCACCATGTTAGCCATTCTCTATGATATCAACATAGAGATATGTTGATATCACAGAGATATTAACCACAGAGATAGTCTCTGTCTCCTGACCTCGTGACCTGCCTGCCTCAGCCTCCCAAAGTACTAGGATTTCAGGCGTGAGCCACCGTGCCCGGCCATATGCCCTCATTTTTTATCACTAAATTTTCAGAACCTAGCATGTGGCAAGGTATTCAGTAATATTTGTCAAATGAATGAGTGAACATAATACGTGTATTTGTCAGCAGAAATTTGACTGGGGTGTGGTGGCACAGTCTCCAGACCTCACTGACTTAGAAAGAAAACTTTGTTTTTGCATGATGAGTCCACTGATGGTTTGTATCACTCTCAGGGACAGTTTTCCTTCATGCACTAATTCAGAAATCCAGGTTGTTTAGGTATTACAGATCTATCAACTCAAATCTGAGATCTTCCCCCTGATTAATATAGCAGGGGAAATGAAAAACAGAATTATGTGATGGCTTTTTATTGCCACAGTCCAGAAGAAACACATGCTCCTTCATATTATATTTAATTAGAACTAGTCACATGATTCTTTTTAATTGCAAGGAGGTCGAGAAATATAGGCATAGAAATTCAGTAGCTAGTTGGCATGATTGCTTCTTTCTCCATATTTATTCAATAAAAGTGAACCAAATGAACAAGTGAATGAATGAATAAAGATAGACTAATTGAAACATATGTTTATAACTCAGCCTAGTCTCTGGCGACCAATGTCTACTAACTCCAGCTCTTCTATTTAATTAGTGTAATTAAATAGAATTTTTAAGGTTAGTTTCTAGGTAATGCAATCTTACATTTTCCTAGGTTCTAAAGTTTTAATTCCTCTTCACTTTACAACTACATAATGATACTGACATCTTTCGTCAGTAGGTGTCTGTAAAGACACTTAATCATCTACTTTAATGATGCTCATTTCTGTCCTTATTCATCCAAAGTCCACTATGAAATGTAGTAACTTCGGAACCAAACAGCATATGGGCTTCTTTGATGGCCACATTTATAAGAGAAAGTCTACTCTATAATTTCATTCTTCATCTTTCAGAACAATTTAAAAGGAGACTTTGAAACTTCACTTTTTAAAGCATTTAATTATAAGCCAATTTGCTTTCCTAGATAGAAAGTGCCTGAAATATATATCCCTTTAATAATTATATTTTAATGAAATGAAGCTTGTTTCATAAGAAATAAAAGAAATATTACAGAAAAGAGAAAAGAGCAGGTGAGAATTATGTGTGTAAAATTAAAAAAAAAATGTTAATTGGGCTGCTAGAACCAAAGTTAAGTCAGACTTTTATATGTTAATGGAAAGGCAATTAAAGTATTTTGCTATTATACTTGGCATATTAGGAAAGATGTATCCAGTATTGTATTTCCAACTCTGGGGTCTCTGAATGTTCATAATTTCTTAAAGGTAATAATGGTTATAATCAATATTTTAAAAAAATAATGGATATTATCATTGTTTCCCAAAGTTATTCAAGCTACATAAGTAAAATTACTTGATGTGGAATGTATTTAGTCAGTGTAATGATATTGGTCATTTTATGCTGAGGCAAACAGGATAGCGGATGAACCATACTGATTAGATTTCAAATCCTGGTTCAATTACTTATTGAATTATAGTTAGGGTACTTGAGCAAATTAATTTTTCCTATTTCCAATTTTCTCATCTATAGAATGAAAGGTCTAACAATCATACACCATAGACTGGGGATTAATAAGATAACTCAATTAAGGTAGACCAAAATATAGCTTTTTCAAAACAAAAAGTGTGAAGCTGGAGAATACAAGAAGGCAGAATATAAAATATTCCATACTCCTGTGGTCTTCCAGGAAAGACCCTTTAAGAAAAACAATAATAAAAGCAAGAGAAATTTTGCCTTGTTTGTTGAGGTGTTTAGATGTCATTGGGCATATCATGTACAAGTAAATATTATGTTAATAACCTTGAAAAGAATTACTTGTAGGGGCAGCCTGACACCTAGTGCGTGCTCAATAGTCTTTTTATTTTCTGAACAATTTGATTAATGGTTAGTTTTATGATTTATGGTGCTGTACTTAATAGATATATTTTGTTTAATTATATATGTAAGAGGTGTGTGATGTAACTCAGTTCATAAACAACGAAACTGACTGTAGACGGACCTCATTTTTGTTTTACTCCTTCGGATGCCTAAGGAGGGCATGGTGACGAGCACAGTGCTCGTAGAGGAAAGAATCTTCATTTAGTGGATCTATGACAAAGGTCAGGAAAAGGAACTTCAAAGGTGGGTATATCATATCCTAGGCCTGCCATGAGAAAATTTCACAAACTGGACGGCTTAGAAAAACAGAAATTTTCAATTTTTCAAGAAATCTCCATACTTATTTCCATAGAGGTTGTACTAATTTACATTCCTGCCTCCCAAAGGCACACTTCTTCACCAAAATCTGTTGTTTTGGTTTTACCTTTTAGTAATAGCCATTCTGACTGATATAATATGGTGTCACATTGTGGTTTTAATTTGCATTTCTGTGATATTAATAATTAGTGATGTTGAGCATTTTTTTCATATGTTGGCCACTTGTATGTCTTCTTTTGAAAAATGTCTGTTCTTGTTGCACTCACACTTTTTAATAGGGTTATTTGTTATCTTCTTATTGCATTGTTTGAGTTCCTCATAGATTCTGGATATTAGGCCTTTGTTAGATGCATAGTTTGCAAATATTGTCTCCCACTCTGTACATGGCCTGTTTACTCTGTTGATTATTACTTTTTCTGTGCAGAAGCTTTTTAGTTTATTTAAGTCCCATTTGTCTAGTTGTGGTTGTGTTGTGTTTGCTTTTGAAGAATTAGTTATAAATTTCTTTTTGCCTGGGCCAATGTCTAGAAGAGTTTTCCTAAGATTTTGTTTTAAGACTTTTATAGTTTCAGGTCTTCACATTTTAAATTCATCTTGAATTAATTTTTGTATATGGTAAGATATATGGGTTCATTTTCACTGTTCTGTTTATGGCTATCCAATTTTCCCAACGTCATCTATTAAGTAAAGTGTCCTTTCCCCAGTGTATATTTTTGTTGACTTTGTTAAAAATCAGTTGGTGGTAGGTATGTGACTTTATTTCTGGGTCCTCTATTCTATTCCATCGATCTATGTGTCTATTTTTATACCAGTGCCATACTGTTTTGATTACTATAGCCTCAGAGTATAATTTGAGGTCAGGTAATGTGATATTTCCAGCTTTGTTCTTTTTGCTTAGGGTTACTCTGATTATTCAGGCCCTTTTTTGGCTCCATAACAGTTTTAAGATTGTTTTTATCTAATCATGTGAAAATTGATGTTGGAAATTTCATAAGAATTGCACTGAATATGTAGATTGCTCTGGGAAGTAAAGTCATTTTTATGATATTGATTTTTCCAATCCACAAGCATGGAATACTTATTCATCTGTTTGTGTCATCTATAATTTGTTTCATCAGTGAAAATTAATCATTACATTGAAAAGACACCTGGACTCATTTGTTTATCACACTACCACTCACAATAGCAAAGTAATGCAATCAACTGAAGTGTCCGTCAATGAATGACTGGATAAAGAAAATATATAGGGCTATATACATATCTGTATAAATGAATACTACTCATCCATAAAAAAGAATAAAATCTTGTCTTTTGCAGAAACCTGGAGGGATGTGGTGACCATTATCCTAAGTAAAATAAAAATAACTCAGAAACAAAGTCAAATTCCATATGTTCTCACTTATAACTTATAGCTAAACAATGGTTACACATGAAAATACAGAGTATAATAATAGATACTGGGGACTCGAGTGTGTATTAGAGTGTGTGGGGGGGTGTGAAGGTTGAAAAATTGCCTATTGATTCAAACTTTACTTTCAGGTAATGCTCACATTGAAAGCCCAGACTTCCCCATTACCTAATATATCCATGTGACAAAAATTTATACATTTTTGTGTACAAATTTATAGATTTGTACCCCCAAATCTATAAATATTTTAAAATACGTTAAATAAAGCATACTTTTAAAAGCAGAAATTTATTGTCTTGAAATTCTGGAGGCCAGAAGTCCAAAATCAAGTTATTGATGGGATCACGCTCTTCTTGAAGGCACTAGAGAGGTACCATTTTCAGGCTTTTCTCATAGCTTCTGGTGACTACAGGTATTCATGACTTGTAGAGGCCTTCTCTTCCCTGGTCTCTTCGTATTTTCCTCCCTCTATGACTCCTCACATGACGTGTATTAAAAAAATAAGCACACTAGTCCTATTAAAGGTCCACTCTATTCCAGTATGATACCATATTTACCTAACTAATTCCATTTACAACAATTCTATTTCTATAGAAAGATAGGTCTGAGGTCCTGGGGGTTAGGGTTTCAACATATGAATTTTGGGGCCACATGACTCAATTCACTGTGTTTATAGTGAGAGGGTTAAATATTACAGCAATAATTTAGAGCTCAAAGCATATTTATCAGTCATATAAGACAGCTCTCTTACTTTCCCCATGAGACCAATGAGATGAGGAAACTTGCTTGAAGTCATTTGTTAATCACAAAATCAGACCAAATTTAAGCCACCCTTAATCCACAGTCTTTTCTATCATAGCACATTAAACTAAACTTTGGCTCTTAGGAATGTGCATGTGCATGTGTATGTGTTAGTCTTGCATAGGGAGACCATTAGTGATTTCCAGTAAGGTTATCATTTATTAGGGAATTCTAGTAAGGTTATTGTTCAGCAGAAAGCAAGAAAATACTAATAACTACGACAGGTCACAAAACAGAGGGGTTGAAATAAATAAAACTCATGATTTTCTGCCTTTACCATCCTTCATACCATGGGGTATGAAGAAGAAGAAGCATTAATTATGGGACAGAGAAGAAATAAATTGATAATGCTATACAGCCAAAGAAATTGCTTTTCACATGCTATCAAGTGTATTCTCACGTTGTCTTCTATTTAGAGGTCAGAAACTTCAGGACTCCTTCTAATGGTAATTAGAACTTAAGTTTTAGATCCATCATTCCCTCCATGAACATCTGTTGTAAGTGTACTTATTCTTCTACTGTTAATTGAATTACTTAATTTTTCCAATGAAAATATCAAAGTTTTTTAACCATAATACTACCATTATCATTGTGTTTTAATAAATATTTATAAAGAGATACCTTAAATCTCATTCTTCTCATCTAGGACATATGGCAGTAAAAAGAATACACCTAGGATGGGGATCTTTGAATGAGTAAATTGTCCCTCTGACATAAGAAACACTTTCTTCTTAAATCTATTATTGCAGTTATATTTATTATTTTATCTGTCAGGATATCCTTGAATATTTGAACTTTCAGGCCAAGTGTGACACCTAATAGAGTATAGCAATCCTTCTTTCATCTGTGAAATGGAGTCATTTGTCGTATTTATTTACATTTGTTACTTCCTTCATGAGTATATTGTGTGATACTGAGGTTTGGAGTAGGGATGATACCATTACTCAGGTACTAAGCATGGTACCCAGTAAGTAGTTTTTCAATCCATGTTCCCCTCCCTCTTTTCCTTCCTCTACTAGTCCCCAGTGTCCACTGTTCCCATTTTTATGTCTATGTGTACTCAATGTTTAGCTCCCACTTGTAAGTTAGAATATATGATATTTGGTTTTCTGTTTCTCCATTAATTTGCTTAGGATAACGCCCTCCAGTTGTGTTTATGAAGCTGGAAAGGGCATGATTTTATTCCTTTTTATGGCTATGCAGTATTCTATTTTATATGTGTACCACTTTTCTTATTCATTTCACCAGTGATGAACACCTATGTTGATTCTATGTCTTCGCTATTGTTAATAGTGCTGTAATGAACATACGAATGTGTGTGTCTTTTTGGTAGAACAATTTTTTTTTCTTTGGATATATACCCAGTAATGGGATTGTTGGGTCAAGTGGTGGTTCTGTTGTAAGTTTTATTTAAGAAATCTCCCAACTGCTCTTTACAGTGGCCACCAACAGTGTTTATGCATTCCCTTTTCTCTTCAGTATAACCAGCATTTTTTTTTTCCACTTTTTAATAATTACCCCTCTGACTTTTGTGAAACGGTGTCTCATTGTGATTTTGACTTGCATTTCTCTGACAATTGGTGATGATGAGCATTATTTCACATGATTTTTGGCCACTTATATGTCTTCTTTTGAGGAGTATCTGTTCAGTCTTATGTCCATTAAAAATTTTTTTTTAATTGATTTGTTTACATTCCTTGTAGATTCTGGATGTTAGACTTTTGTCAGATGCATAACTTGCAAATATTTTCTCCCATTACGTAGATTGTCTTTTTATTTCGCTGATACTTTCTTTTGCCGGGCAGAAGCTCTTTAGTTTAATTAAGTTCCATTTGTCAATTTTTGTTGCAATTACTTTTGAGGACTTAGCCATAAATTCTATACCAAAACCAATGTCGAAAAGGATTATTTCTAGGTTATCTTCTAGAAATTTTATAATTTGAGGTCCTACATTTAAATTATTGGTCTATTTTGAGTTAATATTTGTATATGTTGAAAAGGTAGGGGTCCATTTTTATTCTTTTGCATATGGTTGGTCAGTTTTCCAGCATCACTTATTAAATTGAGTGTTTTCATCAATTTTTAAAAATATTAGATGGTTATAGGTAAGCAGATTTATTTCTGGGTTCCCTATTCGGTTCCATTGATCTATGTGTTTGTTTTTGTACTAGTACCATCCTGTTTTGGTTACTGTAGCCTTATAATACAGTTTAAAGTTGGGTAATGTGATGCCTCCAGCTTTGTTATTTTTTCATAGGATTGGTTTGGCCAGTCACATTCTTTCTGGGTTCTGTATGAATTTTAGAACTTTTTTCTATTTTGTTGAAAACATGATATTAGTATTTTGATAGAAATAGTGTTGAATTTATGAAGTGATTTGAGCAGTATGGCGATTTTAACAATATTGATTCTTCTAGGTCATGATTTATTTTTGCATTTGTTTGTGTCATCTCTGATTTCCTTCAGCAGTGTTTTGTAGTTCTCCTTGAAGGGATTTTTCACCTCCTTGGTTAGATGTATTCCTCGATATTTTGTGTGTGTGTGTGTGTGTGCATCATAAATGGGATTGCATTCTTGATTTGGTTCTCAGCTAGAATATTATTGGTGTATAGAAATGTTACTTATTTGTATATATTGATTTTATATCCTGAAATTTTACTGAAGTCATTTATCAATTCTAGGAGCCTTTTGGCGGAATCTTTAGGGTTGTCTAGGTTTAGAATAATATAGCCAGCAAAAAGAGACGGGCTTGACTTTTTCTTTTCTTATTTGGATTACCTTTATTTCTTTCTCTTGCCTGATTGCTCTGGCTAGATCTTCTGGTACTACGTTGAATGGGAGGGATGAGAGTGGGCATTCTTCTCTTGTTCCAGTTCTCAAGAGGAATGCTTCTAGCTTTTAACCATTCAGTATGATGTTGGCTGTGGGTTTGTCATAGATGGCTCTTACTATTTTAAAGTATGTTCTCTTGATGCCTAGTATGTTGAAAATTTTAATCAGGAAGGGATGTTGAATTTTATTGAAGGCTTTTTCTGCATATATTGAGAGGATCATATGGTTATTGTCTGTGATTTTGTTTACATGGTAAATCACACTTATTGATATGCTTATGTTGAGCAAACCTTACATCCTAGGAATAGAGCCTAGTTGATCATGATGAATTAACTTTTTATGTGCTGCTAGATTATGTTTGCTAGTATTTTATTCAGGAATTTTGTGTCTATGTTCAGCAGGAATATTGGCATGAAGTTCTCTCTTTACATTGTGCCCCTGCCAGATTTTTGTATCAGAATTACTCTGGCTTCACAGAATAAGTTAAGGAGGATCCCTCCTTCCTCTATTATTTGTAGAACTGGTAATAGTAAAATTGGTCCCAGTTCTTCCTTGTAAGTCGAGTAAAATTCAGCTGTGAATTCACATGGTTCAGAGATTTTTTTTAGTTGGTAGGTATTTTATTTCTGATTTAATTTTGGAACTTGTTATTGGTCTGTTTGAATTTTCACTTTTTTTGCTGATTCTATCTTGGGAGCTTGTGTGTTTCTAGGAATTTATCAATTTCCTTAGATTTTCTAATTTGTGTGCATATAGCCATTCATATTAGTCTTGAAGGATCTTTTGTATGTCTATGGGATCTCTTATAATATCAACTTCGTCGTTTCTGATTGCACTTACTTAAATCTTTTTTTTCTTTGTTTTTCTAGCTAGAAGTCCATCTTGCTTATTGCTTTGCAGAACCAACTCTTGGTTTTATTGTTTTCTTTTAAAAAATTTTTTTTTTAATTATACCTCAAGTTCTAGGGTATATGTGTTTTCTTTAATGGATTTTTACATCCCACAATTTCAATCAGTCCTCTGATTTTAGTTCTTTTCTCCTGCTAGCTGTGAGATTGGTTTGCTTTCTTTTTCTTTTTCTTTTTTTTTTTTTGTTTTCAGTTCCTCTAGGTGTAATGTTAGGTTGTTAATCTGAGATCTTTCTAACTTCTAGATGTGAGTATTTAGTGTTATAAACTTTCCTCTTAACACTACTTTAGCTGCATTGCAAAGATATTGGTTAGTTGTATCTCTGTTTTCATTAACTTGTATTTTTTAAAAATTCTGTCTTAATTTCATTGTTTACCCGACAGTTACTCATGAACAAGTTGTTCAATTTCCATGTTTTAGTTTAGTGTTGAAAGATTTTCTTGATATTGATTTCTATTTTTATTGCACTGTGGTCAAAGTGTGTGTTTGGTATGATTTTAATTTTTTTGAATTTATTGAGACTTGCTTTATGACCAAGCGTGTGGCTGATCTTAGAATATGTTCCCTGTGTGGATGAGAAGAATGTATATTCTGTGGTTGTTGGGTGGAGTATTCTGTAGATGTCTATTAGGTCCAATTGGTTGAGTTCTGGTGTAAGTTCAGAATTTCTTTGTTAGTTTTCTGCCTTGATGATCTGTTTAACACTGTCAGTGGGGTGTTGAAATCCTCCATTATTGTGTGGCTTTCTAAATCTTTTTGTAGGTCAATAAAACCTTGTTTTACGAATCTGAGTGCTCAAATGTTTGGTGTGTATATATTTAGAATAATTAAGTATTTTTGTTCAATTGACCCCTTTATAATTATGAAACATCTTTCTTTGTCTTTCCTGATTGTTACTGGTTTAAAGTCTGCTTTATCTGATATAAAGATAGTGACTCCTGCTCTTTTTTGTTTTCTGTTTGCATGGTAGATCTTTGTCAGTCCCTTTACTTTGAGCCTGTAGGTGTTATCACACATGAGATGGATCTCTTGAAGACAGAAGAAAGTGTGGTCTTGTGTTTTTATGCAGCTTGCCATCCTATGCTTTTCATGTGGGAGCATTTAGGCCATGTATACTCAGGTTTATTATTAAGCTGTAAGATTTTTATTCTATTATCATGTTATTAGCTGATTGTTTTGTAGACCTGATTGTATAGTTTCTTTATATTATCTGTGGGTTATGGGTTTAAATGCCTTTTATGGTAACAGTTATTAATCTTCATTGTAATCTCGAGCATTCACTTAAGGACCTCTTGTAAGGCTGATGTAGTGTTAACAAATTCCTTTAGTGTTTGCTTGTCTGAGAAGGATTTAATATCTCTATCACTTATGAGCTTAATTTGGTGGATTATGAAATTCTTGGTTGGAATTTCTTTTCTTGAGCATGCTGGAAATATTCCCATAATCCCTTCTGACTTGTAAGGTTTCTGATGAGAGATCTGCTACCAGCCTGGTGGAATTACCTTTGCAAGTAATCGGATCTTTCTCTCTAGCTGCCATTAAGATTTTTTTCTTTCATGATGACCTTGGTCAGTTTCATGACTATGTGCCTTGAAGATGACCACTTTTTAATAGTATTCAAAAAAGTTATCTGCATTTCTTGAATTTACATGTCAACCTCTATAGTGAGATTGGGGAAATTTTCATGGACTATGTCCTCAAATATGTTTTCCAAGTTGCTTATTCTCTCTCCTCTCTCAGGAATGCCAATGAGTTATAGATTTGGTCTCTTTATATAATCACATATTCTCAGAGGTTTTGTCTATTTTTTAAAAGCTTTCAGTTTTTTTATTTTTTTTAATTTTTTTCTGATTGAGTTGATTTGAATAACCAGTCAGTGAGCTCTGAGATTTTTTTTTCTTCAGCTTGGTCTATTCTTCTGTTAGTGCTTCAAACTGTGTTATGAAATTCTTGTAGTGACATTTTCAATTCCAGAGTTTCAGTTTGGTTCTTTGTTAAAATAGCTATTTTATTTTTCAGCTCTTGGATTATTTTACTGGATTCCTTAGATTCCTTAAATTGGGTTTTGACATTTTCTGGGATCCTCATGAACTCTTTTGCTATCTAGGTTATAAATTCTATGTCATTTCAGTAATTTTACTCTGGTTAAGAACCATTGCTTAGGGGTTAGTGTGCTTGTCTGAAGGTAAGGGAACTCTCTGGCTTCTTAAATTGCCAGAGTTCTTGCACAGATTCTTTCTCATTTGAGAGGGTGAATATATATATCATATATATGAATAGATATATGATATATATATATACGATATATATATTCACCCTCTCAAATGAGAAAGAAAGAAACCGTGTGTGTGTGTGTGTGTGTGTGTGTGTGTGTGTGTGTGTGTATGAGGGAGATAGGGTCTCGCTATGTTACTCATATCACCCAGGCTTCAGTACAATGGCATGATCATGATTCAGTGTGGCCTTGACCTCCTAGGTTCAAGCAATCCTCCCACCTTAGTCTACCAAGTAGCTGGGACTTCAGGCATGTGAGACTACGCCTGACTAATTTTATTTTTTTATTTTTTTCTTTGTAAAGACTGGACTTTACCATGTTGCCCAGGCTGGTCTTGAACTCCTGGGCTAGAACAATCCAGCTTTCTCAGCCTCTGAAAGTTCTGGGGTTACAAGCATAAACCACCACACCTGGCTTGCGGCATATATTAAGTATAGTCATTTTGCCTAGTTTCTGGGTGCTTTTAGAGGCCAGGGCTCTGTACAGAATCTTTATTTTTGGCTGGTTTCTTACCTTAGGGCTCACTGGCACTTTACTCTCGCAAAATATTTTTGGTGTTGTAATTTGGGCTGCAATCCAGTAGATATTACTTAAGAGTGATTGACTGCAGATAGGCTTGTAGCCACACGGCTCTTGTATTTTAGTACATTTATAGTAGTGCTCTTTGGTGGTGGGAATAGGGAGCACTGAAGTGGGGAAGAGATGAATCCCTCACCAGGTGTTATTCTGGGACTTGGAGGAACTACCTCTGATCACTGGTGCCATGCCTGCATTTTCTTTTTCATGTGTTTTGGGCTATGGGGTTCCCTCGAGCAGAGACCATGGCTGGCATATATGTCATACTCTTCCTGGATCAACCCTGCAGAGGGAGGCATGCCATGTTACTGTGCTGGTCGACAAACCCAGACGTCTTACCCCTTTCAATGTTCAGAAAGCAGGACTCTTCCCCCAGTCAGATACCAACAAGCCAGCTAGTCTTCCCTGGCAAGAGGTCAGGGTTAGAGAGTGTCACATGATCTCGTATCCAGACAGTTCCCTGGGGAATTCAAAGCTGTGGCCACTCACAGAGTTTAGCAGAAATGGAGTCACTGTGGAAGAAACCCAAGCCAGTGATTCTAGAAGAAATAGCAACCTAAAATGTCTATTTACCGGTAAACAGAACTGAGAATGTGAAGTAAAACCTGCAAAATTCTCACAAGTTCACTCTTCCTTTCTACTGGCCTCAGGGACTACTGCTTGCTCTGCTGAAGGAAGCTGGTATCCAGACAGGAACAAAGACCAGACTAGCAAGAATTCTGAACACTTTGAATCCTCAGTATGCTTATATTTTTAAAACTCAAAAAGAAAAAACTCTAAATGATAAATTATTTTGAAATTAGATACAAATAAATAATAAATGTGTAGAAGTAAATAATATAGTTCAGGATGTTGATTACTTTTGGGAAGGTTATACAGGGAAGTTGAAAGAATTAAATAGGGTAAGGGTACTTAAAGTGAACATACTTTAGAATTATAATAATACTCTACTCATTGGTTTGGATTATTGGTTCATTGAATGTTCACTATATTATTAAACAAATGACTAATTTGGATAAGTAAATGGATGCAGTAAATCAAAAGGGCCATATAAAGCAAAAAGATAATAAAATGTGTCACAAAACAAGGCTTATGATTAATCCAATTCTATATAGCTAGGTTCAATGGAGAAAAGATAATTTAGCTACAAAGGATGTATATGAAAGTCATTGAAAACATGGGGTAAAATGGAGATGATCTAAATGTGCAAAAATAGAAGATTGTTTAAATAAATTGGTATGCAACAGTTAGGGTCACAGAAGGGAACAGATGGCGCTCTCAAATGGGGTAATTGAGGAGTTTAATAAAGAGATTATTTTTTAAAAATGTGGCAAAGTTAAAGGAAAATAACTAGGATGGTAAAGTCCCTTGGAGTTAGCAACAGTGGGGAAACTGGGATCCTTTGTTATCCAAGTTCAAATATAATAATCACAGCTTAGTTATTTTACTTCTCATTGATGTTCCATTTAAACTCTGAAATTATCTTGACTATAAAGTTTTAACCTTTTGGGGTTCCCAAAACAATTTTGCATGATTTGAGTCTATGGAAGCTCTGTCATCAAAAGATCTTTGCAATTTCTCGTTGACTGTTATTATTGAACATACCAAGAAAGACCTTAGAGAATTTTTTGGTTCCAGATATAGTTCTTACTTGCTTGCACTGTGTGGCAGAAAACTCAATTTCCCTTGGTAATCTTCTTCTCTGCCTACTGGCTTACAGTATGAGGACCCCTGTATGGTCAGGAAGCAGTCTTGGTCTCCCATTTCTCAAAACAATGACTATGTTCTCTGACAAGTACGTTTCACTGAGACCAAAGTGACAAAGAGGGAAAATAATATTTCCTTCAGTGAACTATTTGATACAATAATGAGAACATTCATTCTTTTCATACCTTTGTTCTTCAGCATGAGGCTGGCTAGGACAGAGCTCTAAATTAGGTCTGTAAATAAGTTTGGTCCTGATCTAGACACTTAGCGATATCTTCTCTGTGACGACAGGAGATAAGCAAATTCTTCAGGGCTTCCAATGATGCTTTCTGATTTTCCATTTGCATTTTCAGTTGGGAATTAAGTGATTTCAGCTTCTCTCTCTTTCTCTCTGTTTTTTTTACTTCTGTCCTTTTCTCCATTCCTCTCACACTCCCTTCATTATTTTGTCTCTCTCTCTTTCTGTTTTTACTGTATATAATCCTTAGTGCCATGAGAAGCTACTAGATGACTTTATAATTACTATTATTACCATAGTAGTTAAGTGTCATAGCCACTTCATCTCCCTACAGCTTGCCCTCCACCTGTAATTTATCCCATGTCACTAGCAATACTAACTAGTAATTATAGTGCAATTTAATGCAAGAGATTACTAATATTCCTTTCTTTTCCCTCAAGAAGGTAGATACTTTCCGAGTTTGCCTTCTGTTTTCTGGAGTGGCTTCTGATAACATTTATTGCATCAATAAGATTTTCAGCAAGAAAAAAAATACAAGCAGAACTTTTGGAGCATATATTAATGAAGAAATAATTTCACTGGCATGGTCAGGTTCAGGTGACCATGAGGATGATTGCTCATTTCAAAGAGAAATGAGCAATCACCCTCAGGCTAGCAAAAAGTAGACAACCATTACCCCTCTCAGGCTTGAATGTGAGGATATAATTACTGGAACTCAGAGAGAGTGGCTATAGTACAGGGAGAAGCCCAAGCAATATAATTTCTAGCTTTAGTTTGAGGGACTCAGTCAATATTGAGACCTTGTGGAGAGGGAGACCAAGATCAGATCTCACTATGAGCACTTCGATCTCCTGCTGGAGGCTCCAATTGGCAAAAGTCAACTGGGAGCCAGAAGGCAGGATCCCAGTGGATGCAGCCCATATAGGTCTGATTCTAGAGACTAGAGCAGAGTGGAGAATGATTACATATCTTCTGAAGGAGCAACTGAAAAAAATCCATCACACAACTGAAAGAAGTATTCAATCACTGGGAATGATGCTAAAGAAAAAAATATTCATAGATATGACACAACGTATATATCATGTTTATAATTTTTATAAAGTGGGTAATAAATTCACATTTTGTAATTAAGATGAATATAGATAAATAGACTAGAGAGATGTGGAGAACAAATAATAATATTGGAATGGGAAACAAATGATTTTACAGACAGTATCTCCAAAGGAGAAAAAAATGAAAGAAAATTCGAGGGATAGATTATCTGTGTTTGGATGCACTGAACAGTGATTTTCATTTTGTAAAGGGAGATCTGAGATGAATTAGAGAAATGTATCTTAAAAAACACAAAAGAAAAATAAGCATATTTCTGACTGTAGTTCATTTCTTAATACCCTAAGCTGTTCACTAAGAGCATTGCACACACATGCGAATGCGCGCCCACACACGGAGAGAGAGAGATACAGGGAGAGAACAAATAAAATGACTTTCAGGGTAGACAAAGAATGAAATGGAAAAAGTTCCCTTTTCCCCCATGCAGGGCATGTGATGGGGGTGTGACTCGCTTCCTGGGTACTCAAAACCTCTAGGCAATCAGACAGAAGGGCAGGTTGTGGGGCTCTGACCCCTGACCCCACGGCAGTGTCTAGGGGTAAATGTTTACAGCTCCTGAGGCCCCAGTGGACTTGTGTTACCATGTGCTCTTTTAGTTGAGCCATCTGCAGGTGGCTAAACACAGCACAATTATATGCCCCGTCTTATCACAGGGACAGGTGGCTTTCTGTATCTCGGGGTTTCTCGCCTTGGTGTACCAAAAGAATCAGATAACACATGGACTTAGAGAATGAGTGCAAGAATATAAGTAGTTCTCAGCAGATGGGGGAGCCAGAAGGGAATTGAAGTGGGAAGGTGGTTTTCCCCTGGAGTTGGGCTGCTTAGTGGCCTAGGCTCTCCTCTGACTGCCCTGGCCAAACTCCCCGTCACTCCACCGGGCAATGGCCTTCCAGCCTGCTGGTATCTGTCAGTGTGCTGCTACACAGTGCATTCCCCTGGACATCCAGCGGCTTGTATCTCTGCCCTCTAGGGTCTCAGTTTTTGTTGTTGTTTGTTTGTTTGTTTGTTTTTCTATACTTTAAGTTCTGGGATACACTGCACATGTGCAGAACGTGCAGGTTTGTTACATAGGTATACACGTGCCATGGTCATTTGCTGCACCCATCAACCCATCGTCTACAGTAGGTATTTCTCCTCATGCTATCCCTTCCATAGACCCCCACAGCCCGACAGGCCCCAGCATGTGATATTCCCTTTCCTGCGTCCATGTGTTCTCATTGTTCAACTACTACTACTTATGAGTGAGAACATGCGGTGTTTGGTTTTCTGTTCTTGTGTTAGTTTGCTGACAACGATGGTTTCCAGCTTCATCCATGTCCCTGCAATGACATGAACTCATCCTCCTTTATGGCTGCATAGTATCCCATGGTGTATATGTGCTACATTTTCTTTATCCAGTCTATCATTGATGGACATTTGGGTTGGTTCCAAGTCTTTGCTATTGTGAATAGTGCCACAGTAAACATACATGTGCATGTGTCTTTATAGTAGAATGATTTACAATCCTTTGGGTATATACCCAGTAATGGACTGCTGAGTCAAATGGTATTTCTGGTCCTAGATCCTTGAGAAATCACTACACTGTCTTCCACAATGGTTGAACTAATTTACACCCCCACCAACAGTGCAAAAGCATTTCTATTTCTCCACATCTCTCCAGCATATGTTGTTTCTTGACTTTTTAATGATCATTATTCTAACTGGCATGAGATGATATCTCACTGTGGTTTTGATTTGCATTTCTCTAATGACCAGTGATGATGAGCTTTATATATATATATATATATATATATATGTTTGTTGGCTACATAAATGTCTTCTTTTGAGAAGTGTCTGTTCACATCCTTTGCCCAATTTTTGATGGTTTTTTTTTTTTTTCCTTGTAAATTTGTTTAAGTTCTTTGTAGATTCTGGATATTAGCCCTTTGTTAGACGACTAAATTGAAAAAAATTTTTCCCATTCTGTAGGTTGCCTGCTCACTCTGATGATAGTTTATTTTGCTGTGCAGGGTCTCAGGGTTTTTATAGACACAGGGTGGGGGCATGGTGGGCCGGGGTGATCTTGGGAAAGGAAACATTTGGGCAAGAAGGCGGGAGTGCCTCTCCTCTCCAAGTCCATAGGCACAGTCCTGGGTGTGGAGCCCTTGCCAGGGACCCACCCTTCTCTACTCAGCGCTTCCCTGCAGTCCTCTAGTATCAACAGGAAGAGAAGATTGCTAAAAAGTCTCCTACAAAACTTGATTTACTCTACAGGTTAGAGGTTGAGTATATGAAGAAGGATCTCCATCACAGATAAAGAGAAGTTCCTATGGAACTGGGGAGAGTAAGTCCTAAATTTAACTAAAATTTTGCATGCCATCTTATCAGGCTCCTTTAAATATGATATATTAAGAATTATATGCAATATACCAGATAACCAGATTTGTTGTTTGCATAAGTCTGAGTTTTTCCACAATGAATGAGTTTTAATTCCAGATAAAGAACAAAACACACACACACAAGCAAAAAGGTTAGTGTTCATATTTAGGAGCAAGAAAAAAAGGAGACATTTTGAAGACTGCATTTCACTATGCAAGACCCTTTGGGAATTTCAGAATGGTAAAGGATAAAATGGTGGTGGGAGCTGGTGAAAGAAAGGTAATCAGACAAAGATCTAGTCTACAGTGATAGCAGAGTGGGAAAACAAGGAGAGGTCCAGAGAAACATCTTCTTTTCTTCAGCTGTTCCTTAACCCATTTTTTGTCACTAATGTTTTCGGGGAGTTACTTGAATATTTCTTTAAGTTAAACTTTATTTCCTGAAACCCTTTAGTGACACAGTTTTTCCTTTCTCTTCTAAAGCTTGATCATTCTTAGATTAAGAAGTTTTTCTCATTCTCCAGTATTTATTTCGTATTTTAACTAGTTTATACAAAATATGTGCTCTTATTTATTTCCCTAGCACTATTTGCACCTACATTATTTCATTGATTTTCAGAAGAGAAGTTATATGTGAGTCAAAACATTAATTTTCTTCCTTTTGGCAGTAAGCCTTAAGAACTGTTTTTGCATTAATCTGAAAGAGAAGCTTCACACTTCATTTAGTAACTACACATTAAAAAGAAGTTTTCATTTTCTACTGCTGAATACAGATCAGCACAAATCCTCCATTAAGGATGAAAATCTTTTCCTCAATTCCTAGGCACATCTATAAAGCTTTGTATATCCTTGCTTTAATATTAAACACACAGGCATTTTATTTTGAAAATAAAGAAAGGTGTTTTTTATTTCCTGTTTATTTTTTAAATCAGGTAGATATATCTCCTTGCTTGCCAACTATAATCTTTGCACTCATCCAGTTTCAGACATAGGCAGGTACTTAAAAAATGTCTCTGAACTTTATTCAATTTTTATATATTTTTTTATTGCTAATAGTCATATTCTGTCTAAGATACTGAGCATACAGTGACAAAAGAAATAGATAATGGCGTCTATCCTTAAGAAGTTTGCAATGTTTATGCTATTAATACAATATCCCATACTATCATTTTTCCGACATGAAATTGTTTACTTATAACTTTATCTTACTTGAAATCATTGCTGCTTTCCTTTATATCTAATCATAAATGAGGCAAAGCAGTTTTTGACAGCTATAATGTATATTTTGGGTGGCTCTTTTAACAGAGCAATTTCACAAAGCTAAGGGCATGTGCAAAGATATTAGTCCGAACCACTTTCCTGTAATATTCATGTTTTTCAGCCTTGATTTTGCTCAGGATACTGGCATATGCACTCTGGCAGGATGTTTTGCCTTGCTTTCTCCACTTCATCTCCCATTTCAGAGAATAGCTTTCTATCTTTGCAAAAGTTGCTGTGCACAAAACAATGCTGTCTGTTTTGCTATTCACTGTGCCTCATTTCTTCTTTCAATCCTAAAATCTCTTCTATTATTTTTAATAGAGGTATCTCATAGCCTTCATCTTTCAATTTAAAAGAATTCTAAATGTAATAAAAGGTAAGAAAATTGTCCCAGTTTGCTCCAAACTTTCAAAGTTTTAGCATGGAAAGTTCCACATGCTGGAAAAGCCCTTGGTTCCGGGCAAATCAATATGGTTTATCAATTTAATTATGTACTTGTTATTTTGCTAGAGGCGAAGATGGGAAAATCCAAAGTTGAATAACAATACTCTCTGCTGTGGAAGAACTTACAGTAACAAAAGGCCTAATACAATTACTAGGGACAAATTGTTCCAAGATAATCAGAACATTAGAAATGTCAGTTTTCCTTATTTTTATAAACCATAGTATATCTGGCTACAGGACAACTCACTATGGTTGGCCAGACATTTAATACATGTTATTTTGAATCCTTTCTCCTTTTCTCTTGGATTGTACCCTGGGCCCTGTGTGAGCCAGGACATAGGGGAAGGGCTCTACTGCTCAGTGCTTTGCAGTCACTGCTGCTGCTGATTCTTCCTTCTACCTGAATGACATTTGGGGGACAACTACGATATACTCCAAGGTCACATTACTCAGTGCTCAGGCTTCACAAATGCTCAAATAGACACCATCATCTGAAGTCCTCCTACTTGAAAAGTGCTGTTGACTTACATTTATATAATTTTTAATAAAATAATTATACTTTAAGTTCTGGGGTACATGTACAGAATGTGCAGGTTTGTTACATAGGTATACATGTGCCATGGTGGTTTGCTGTACCCGTCAATCCGTTATCTACATTAGGTATTTCTACTAATGCTATCCTTCTTCTAACTCCCACCCCACAACAGGTCCTGGTGTGTGATAGTCCCCTCCCTGTGTCCATGTATTCTCAACAAACTAACACAAGAACAGAAAACCAAACACCAGGTTCTCACTCATAAGTGGGAGTTGAACATTTATACGCTATTAAAGATACAAATTCTATAGTGTTAATAATTACCCATAAAATTTATGTGACTGTATTAAATTGGGTAAATTTCTAGAAACAAAATGAAATGGTTAAATGATAGGATTACCTTAAATTTCCTTGAAGGAGATTATCGAGTTAATATGCAGAAACTATTTTCTCCAATTTATAGTACCACCCTGAATATAATAAAATGTTTAATTTTTAGTAGCAAACACTGAATATTGGGATAAAATTGTCTACTTTTGCACTCATAGAGATAAAATGATACTTTGGTTAAATTAAAAACAATTAACATTGAAGTTGAATATTTGCATTTGTTATGCATTTTTTAGAATTTTTTGTCTCTTTAGGAATACTAATTGGAAAGAGCTTTTCTGTAACAAATAGATTAAATTTCTATCAGATAGACTGACCATAGTTTTCTCAACTTGAAATTTGCCTTTTTACTTTTTTATGTTAATAAATAACATTTCTGAGGAATATGCTATTTTAGAAATAATTAGAAATAATTCTAATTAACTTTTCCTACATTGTTTCTCTCTATAGATTTTTGATTATAAGACCCATTATACTACTAGATCTATGCTGTCTGTTCTTCACGTATTTTTATGGTTATTTATTTTTACATGTGACTATTTCACTTATCTGGGATGTATTGTAAATATGATAAATAGATGCAATTCTCCTTCCCAAATAGCCAGGTGCCAAACCACCAATTTTTTTTCTTCTTTTAATCGATAATCTTAAGTGCCACAAAATTTTCTAATATACTAGAATTTGCTTTTGCCATCCTTAGATTTTCCATCCTGTGTCATAAATGTATGAAAAGCTAACACTGTATAATGCTGTTTTAATTGTATCTTTTCAGTATATCCTAATATCTGCTCTCATAAACCTATTTTAGGCTTCCAAATCCATGCTCACTCTAATTGCTGCTCTTTCTTCCAAATGTTTCAGGCTATATAATTTTCTTTATAGTTCCAATATAAATAATAAAATAGAAAAGACAATCTACAATAGAGCTAGAAAAGCTTAGGCAAACAAGTATAATTTCCAGAGCCACTTCTGAAAACAAATTATCTAAGGCAGACTTGTGGAGACAGCGTTGTTATTAGAATTTATTAGATATATTTTTCAGTTGATATGTACAATTTAATATTGAAACTTACTTTAATTTATGATGAAAGTTAATCACTCAATGTTTTGGCTTCACACTAACATTGAATATCTGAATGAGGGAAAATAATAACGTATTATGCACCAAGGAAACGAATGGGTGCTTGTGAGTGAGTAAAGCTTTCTAAACCATAACAAGTAACATTTAATACTCAAACTGCAAGCAGGGAAAGCCATTCAAATATGTCTCTAGGAGAGTGCCTTGTTAGACACGGGATAAGGCCAATATGACGTTATGTTTAGAATGTTACGGAAAATGACAAACAAATGACTCTGAATAAAACTGACTTTTAATATAACTTCTCTCAATTTAATATTGAAATAATTTTGAAATATAACCAATTCTGAACTGTACTTTTGGAAGTGTTAATATTTAACACTTAAATAACATATTTAAGATAATTTCTTCAAATAAAAAAGCCTTTATACTATACGTTAATTTCTAGAGAAGATTATAATTCTGAATTTTGCCACATAGGAATATTTTTGTCTCTCCAACTGTTTAATACTTCATTTACAATCTTTCAAAATATTTATAATTTGCTTTTTCATATAAGTACATCATATTTCTTCACAAGGTTCATGTATTTTAATTCTATGTTTAACAAGAAGATCCTTTTCATATTTTCCCCCTTTGTTTATTGTTAGTACCTAAGAAAGTTGTTTGTTTTTATAAGTATATTGTAACTGAAAAATTTACTGAGCACCATTCATATTGTAATATTATAAAATTTATCAGTGTCATAATATATTTTCCTGGGTTTCGAGATCAACAGTAATAAAATCCATCAGATGACAATTTTGTCTTTGTTTCAGTATTTATGCAGTTTATTTCAATATCTAGTATTAGTAGTCAACTGCTTACAAACCATCATAAATATCATTGGTGATAGTGAGTAAATATTTCGCGATCTCACTTTAATGAGAATTAAACTTGTGTTTCATTTTTCAGTTTGATGCTAGCTGTCAGTTTGATATATACACAAAATCATTTTTAAAGTTACTACGGAATTCTCTGTCCTATTGTTACTGGATTTCCTTAGTTCAGCTAAAGATGTGGTCCTTATCACATGGCCGTGAAAGATTAGGCTGGCAGACAATTTGAAAAGTGAGTACGGCAGGGTTTTATTGGGAGTAAAGGACAAAAAGAGGAAACAGAGACCTTCTGCAAAGTCAGAGTCCCTGCTGGTGCGCTTCCAGCCTCACAGTTTGAATCCCAGTTTCCACAGAGGAAAAGACGGGGCCAGGCTCTTCCCTGCTGCAAAGGGGGACTAACTTCTGTGGCTCCACCCCAGTGTGCACTCCACCCAGTGTGCAGGCTGGTTGGAGTTTTGCCAGGGAGCCCTACCCACCTGACTGTCTCACTATCTTTGCAACTTCCTGTAAATCTATAATTACTACCAAATAAAATATATAAATTTAAAAAGATAGGAATATCTTTTGTTTTTACTTATCTACCACTTGTTCTTTCTTCCTCTGATAAGTGACCTATTTTTATTTTCTTTGGAGCTACTCTTTCTTTTTTTGAATACAATCTCAGTGACACTGTAAACCAAGTTATCCTCATTTTTATTTTTATTTATTTGTTTATTTTTTTGAGATAAATTCTCGCTGTGTTGCCCAGGCGGGGTATCCTCATTTTTAGAGACAGAGACAGAGGAGGAGTAACAAAGGGAGACAGATGAGAAGTCACAGGGAGGAAATTTTGACATCCTTGAAATTAGGGAGAGGGAGTCTAAAAAGAGAAGTGGTCCATAGTGTTGAAAACTACAGTACGTTTTAGTAGAATGAGAACTGTGAACCTGTTTTTTTTACTGGCCATCAAGACATTGGGGACTGTCACAAGAATCACATGAGCCAGGCACCATGGCTTCTACCTGTAATCCTAGCATTTGGGGAGGACAACGCAGGTGGATTGTTTGAGCCTAGGAGTTTGAGACCAACATAATGAAACCCCATCTCTACAAATAAACAAACAACACAAAATACAAAAAAATAGCTTGGTTTGGTGGCAGATGACTGCAGTCGCAGCTACTTAGTAGGCTGAGGTAAGAGGACCACTAGAGTCTGGGAGGTTGTGGCTGCAGTGAGCTGTGAGCCATGATCGCATGACTGCGCTCCAGTGTGGGTGACAGAGTGAGACTGTTCAAAAAAAGAAAATTAAAAAGAAAGACAAAAAAAAAAAAAAAAAATCCCTTGGGGAATTTGTTAATCTTTAGATTTCTCAAGTATTCTAAAATAATCTAGGAAGGAAACCCTGCAATCTGTTTTTAGCAAGTACTACTGATAATTTTGTTACAAGACGTACTGAGACCGCAGTTTTCAGAAACACTAGATGGATGTAATTTTTTTTATAAGATAAAAAACATGAAATCACTTAATTCAGGGCAAATTAAATGACCAAACCAAATCAATATTCTGATTGATTTGATTTAGTTTGTAGAAATTAGTCATTACCATGACAAAGGGCAGTGGAGGAATATTCAATAAAATGATTTTTATATACATAAAATAAATATTATACTATTATTCCTTGATTCTTTTGTGTAACTTCTGATACTACTTTCAGTTGAACAAAAAATTTAATTTAAAAATGCCCTTTCTTACTTCCTTGAGCTGTGGTTTGTAGATCTCCTTGGAGGGGTCCTTTAGATACCTTGTTAGCTGTATTCCTAAGTATTTTATTCTCCTTGTAGCAATTATGAATGAGAGTTCATTCATTCATGATTTGGCTCTCTGCTTGTCTATTGTTGGTGTGTAGGAATGCCTGTGATTTTTACACATTGATTTTTGTATCCTGAGACTTTGTTGAAGCTGCTTATCACCTTAATAAGTTTTTGGACTGAGATGATGGGGCTTTCTAAATGTAGAATCATGTCATCTGTAAACAGAGACAATTTGATTTCTTCTCTTCGCATTTTAATACCCTTTATTTCTTTCTCTTGCTTGATTACCCTAGTCAGAGCTTTCAATACTATGTTGAACAGGAGTGTGAGAGGGGGCATACTTGTCTTGTGCTAGTTTTCAAAGGGAATGCTTCCAGCTTTTGCTCATTCAGTATGATATTGACTATGGGTTTGTCATAAAAAGCTCTTATTATTTTGAGATATGTTCCATCAATACCTAGTTTACTGAGTGTTCTTAACATAAAAGGATGTTGAATTTTATCGAAGGCCTTTTCTCGGTCTATTGAGATGATCAGGCAGTTTTTGTCATAGTTCTGTTTATGTGATAGATTAGGTTTATTGATTTGCATGTGCTGAAGCAGCCTCACATTTCAGGGATGAAGTCTACTTGATTGTGGTGGATAAACTTTTTGATGCGTTGCTGGATTCAGTTAGCTGGTATTTTATTGAGGATTTTCGCATCAGTGTTCATCAGGAATATTGGCCGGAAGTTTTCTTTTTTTTTGTTATGTGTCCGCCAGGATTTCAAAAAACATTCCATCCTCATGGATAGGAAGAATCAAGAGTGTGAAAATGGCCATAATACCGAAAGTAATGTATATATTCAATACTATACCCATCAAACGACCATTGACATTCTTCACAGAATTAGAAAAAAACTACTTTAGATTTCATATAGAACCAAAAAAGAGCCTGTATAGCCAAGGCAATCCTAAGCAAAAAGAATAAAGCTGGAGGCATCATGCTACCTGAATTCAAACGACACTACGAGGCTACAGTAACCAAAACAGTAAGATACTGGTACCAAAACAGACATGTAGACTAATGGAACAAAACAGAGACTTCAGAAATAACACCACACATCTACAACCATTTGATCTTTGACAAACTGGACAACAAGCAATGGGGAAAATATCTCCTACACAATAAATGGTTCTGGGAAAACTGGCTAGCTATATGCAGAAAACTGAAACTGGATCCCTTCCTTATACCTTACACAAAAATTAACTCAAAATGGATTAAAGACTTAAATGTAAAACCCAAACCATAAAAACCCTAGAAAAACACCTAGGCAATACCGTCAGGACATAGGTATGGGGAAAGACTTCATGACAAAAATGCCAAAAGCAATTACAACAAAAACTAAAATTGACAAATGAAATATAATTAAACTAAAGAGTTTCTGCACACAAAAAGAAACTATCATCAGAGTGAACAGGCAACCTACAGAATTGGAGAAAAGTTTGCAATCTACCCATCTGACAAAGGTCTAATGTCCAGAATCTACAAGGAATATAAACAAAATTACAAGCAAAAAACAACCTCATCAAAAAGTAAGCAAAGGATGTGAACGGACACTTTGCAAAAGAAGATATTTATGCAGTCAACAACCATGAAGAAAAGTTCAACATCACTGATCATTAGAGAAATGCAAATCAAAAGCACAATGAGGTACCATCTCATGCCAGTCAGAATGGCTATTATAAAAAGTCAAGAAACAATAGATACTGGTGAGGCCGTGGAAAAATAGAAACACTTTTACACTGTTGATGGGAATGTAAATTAGTTCAACCATAGTGGAAGACAGCGTGGCAATTCCTCAAGTATCTAGGACCAGAAATACCATTTGCCCCAGCAATCCCATTACTGGAAATATACCCAAAGTAATATAAATCATTCTACTCTAAAGACACATGCACATATATGTTTATTGCAGCACTACATAAAATAACAAAGACTTGGAAACAACCCAAATGTCCATCAATGATAGACTGGATAAAGAAAATGTGGTACATATACACCATGGAATACTATGCAGCCATAAAAAAGATTGAAATCATGTCCATTGTAGGGACATGGATGAAGCTGGAAGCTGTCATCCTTAGCAAACTAATACAGGAACAGAAAACCAAGGTAGAAGGGACTTGCCTTGGACTTGGGCATGTTCTCACTCATAAGTGAGAGTTGAACAATGAGAGCACATGGGCACAGGGAGGGGAACAATACACACCAGGGCCAGTAGGGTGATGGGGGCCAAGGGGAGGGAGAGCATTAGAACAAATAGCTAATGCATGTTGGGCTTAAAACCTAGATGACAGGTGAATAGGTTCAGCAAACCATCATGGCACACATATACCTTTGTAAAAAACCTACACATTCTGCACTTGTATCCTGGAACATGAAGTAATACTATTTTTTTTAATGCTAAAACATTAAAAAAAATCACTGCTTTATGAAATTGGAATACCCAGAGACATAGAGCACTTCAGTCTCATTCAGTTCCAGTGGCCTAGAATCTTTTCATGTGCTTATCTGCTATTGTTGGCTGGCCTCAAACTTTTGATCTCAAGCCATCAGCCTGCTTCGGCTTCCAAAGTGCTGGTATTACAGGCATTAGCCACTGCACTTGGTCTCATTTTTTAATTAAGGCTTCCAAAAGTGACCTTCTTTTTATTTGGATATGAATGAGAAAGCATAAAATGTGAAGAGTTGTTGGCAGTTATCTTGCTACCATGAGGAGCCCAACTTACTGTTCTCGTGATGGTGAGTGAATTATCACAAGATCTGATGATTTAAAGGTGTGTGACACTTCCCCCTGTTTTTTCTCTCTCTCTTCTGCTCCATCATGGTAAGATGTGGTTGCTTCCTCTTCGCTTTCCACCATAGTTATAAGTTTCCTGAGACCTCCCAGTCATGCTTCCTGTTAAGTCTGTGAAACTGTGAGTTAATTAAACCTCTTTTCTTCATAAATTACCTAGTCTCAGGTAGTTATTTATAGCAGTGACAGAAAGAACTAATACAGAAAATTGGTACCAGGAGAGCGGGCACTGCCATAAAGACACCTGAAAATGTGGAAGTGGCTTTGGAGCTGAGTAATGGGCAGAGGTTGGAATAGCTCGTAGGGCTCAGAAGAAGACAGGGAGATGCGGGAAAGTTTAGAATTTCCTAGGGACTTGTAAATGGTTTTGATCACAATGTTGATAGTAATATGGACAAGGAAGTCCAGACTGAACAGGTCTCAGATGGAGATGAGGAACTTACTGGGAACTGGAATAAAGGTAACTCTTGCTATGCTTTAGCAAGGAGACTGGTGGCATTGAGCCCCTACTCTAGACATCTATGGATCGTGAAAGCAGATGTGGGGGCAGTACCCTGCAGAGCCACAGGTTAGTGCTACCTAAGGCCATTGAAACCCACCCTCTGTATCAACATGCCCTAGATGTGAGACATGGAGTCAAAGGAGATTATTTTGGAGCTTTAAGATTTAATGACTGCCCTGCTGGGTTGGAAATTTGCATAGGTTTTGTAGGCCCTTTGTTTTGGCCAATTTATCCCTTTTGGAATGGGAGCATTTACCCAGTGGCCTGTACCCCCATTGTATTTTGGAAGTAACTAGCTCTTTGTTTTTTTTATTTTACATGTTCATAGGTGGAAGGGACTGTTTGTTTTTTTTTTGTTTTGTATTGTTTTTCCTTTTAGACAGAGTCTCGCTCTGTCACCAAACTGGAATGCAGTAGCGCAATCTTGGCTCATTGCAGCCTCCACCTCCTGGTTTCAAGTGATTCTCTTACCTCAGCCTCCAGCGTAGCTAGTAGCTGGGATTACAGGCATGTACCACCATGCCCAGCTAATTTTTGTATTTTTAGTAGAGACTGGGTTTCACCATGTTGGCCAGTATGGTCTCGAACTCTTGACCTGTGGATCAGACTGCCTACCTTGGCCTCCCAAAGTACTGGGATTACAGGCGTAAGCCACCACGCCAGCCTGGAAGGGACTTTCTTTATACTCGGACTTTTGAGTTAATACTGGAATCAGTTAAGACTTTAGGAGACTGTTGGGAAGGCATAATTGGTTTAGAAATGTGAGAAGAACGTGCGATTTGGGAGGGATCGGGGCAGAATGATATGATTTGGCTCTGTATTCCCACCCAAATCTTACATTGAAATGTAATCCCCACATGTCAGAGGAGGGACCTGGTAGGATGTGATTGGATCATGGGGGAGACTTCTCCTTTGCTGTTCTCATGACAGTGAGTGAGTTCTCTGATGGTTGAAAAGTGTGTGGCACTTCCCACTTTGCTCTTTCTGTTTCCTGCTCTGCCATAATAAGATGTGCTTGCTTCCCCTTCACCTTCTGCCACGATCATAAGTTTCCTGAGGCCTGCCAGTCATGCTTCTTGTTAAGCCTCCACAAGTGTGAGTCCCTACCTATTTTTTTCATAAATTACCCAGTCTCAGGTAGTTCTTTATGGCAGTGTAAGAATGAACTAATAGAAACCTCTTCTCACCTTATCTTTATATGAAAAGTAGAAATAATGATAGAACTTCCTCAAATAAATATTGTGACAATTAAATTAATCAATGTAAGTTTTCTTAGAAAATGGCTAGTACATAGTAACTGCTACAAGTGTTGTAGTAATTTTTGTTGTTTTTATTATATTATTTAGATTAAGAAACTCCGAAAACCTCATCTAGATAGACTACTAGATTTTTAAAAATTATTTAAAATGTAGGTATAGCAAAATTGAGGTTTTGTAAGTATACAGTTTTATGAGTTTTAACACTTTACAGATATGTGTAACCACCAACACAAAAAGGACATAGAACAATTCCCACATGTCCTGCCCCTTTATGGTGAGATAGACCCTGTAACCAGTGATTGGTTTCCTGTCCCTGAAGTGTGGCCTTTTTTAGAATGTTATATAAATGGAATCATATAATATACAGGATTTGGGACTAGCTTCTTTCACTCAGTCTAATGCCTTTGAGATTCATTAATTTGTTTCATGTATCAATAATTTTAATTTTGCTCAATTTTTTGTTTAATTTTTTACAATTTAATAGTGTTAATTGTAAGGATGTAAAAAACAGTTTGTTTATCCATTTGTCCTTTGACGTACATGGAAGTTATTTCTAGATTTTTTGGCAGTTTCTAGATTTTAACTTGTATATAGTTTGTGAAAAACATTATTTGTGTAGAGAAATGAAGCTACACTAGTACAATCATTTAGTGCATTGTACTTATATGGAAGTAGTCCTAGGAGTGGGATGGCTAGGTCAAATGGCAAATGTATGTTTACCTGAATGAGAAACTTCTACCTCATATTCATTGTGGTTACACCATTTCGTATTGGATCAGTGATGAATCGATATGCCAGTTGTTTTATATTTTGTCTAGCAATTAAAAAAAAATTAGCCATTCTAATAGGTGCAGGATACTATGTAATTGTGGTTTTACTTTACATTTATGGATGTGATAGCTAATGATGTTGAGAATCTTTTCATGTACTTATTTGCCATTGTTATGTCTTTGGTGAAGTGTCTGTTCGCCCATTTGTGGGAGAGGGTTGTTTTCTTACTGTAGGGTTTTGGGGGTTCTTCATGTATTCTGGATATAAGATCTTAGTCATATATGTGATTTACAAATATTTTCTTCCAGTCTGTAGTTTGTGAGATAATTTCTGCTCTCTCTTCAGTTTCCATGATCTATATGTCATTCACTTCATCAGTACCACTCTGTCTTGATTAGCTTTAAGTGTTAAAATTGTTTACTGAGAGTCCTCTAGTTTTATTCTTTTTTTTTTTTTTTCAGAATTGTATCCTATGTTTAGTTTCATTGCCTTTTCATATACAGTGTAGAATCTACTTGTGTATATCTACAAAAAAATCCCTGTTGGATTTTGAATGAAATTGCATTAAATCTATTGACTAATTGGTACTGAAATGATGCCTTTATTATGCTGAGTCTTGAAATTCATGAAAATGGAGTATCTTTCCAAGTATGTAGGTTTTAAAAATGTCTTTATCAGCATTTTGTAGTTTCAGAAGATTATACCAGAATTTTGTTAAATTAATTGCTAAGTATTTTCTTCAAGTTATGGTAAAGGAGATTTACATGCCTTCTTTTTAAATCATTCATTTCAATATTATTCACTTGGAAGTGAATAATACATCTTGGAAGGTGTTTCCAATAGATATTTTAAAGTCTTTGCTTCTAGTAATTCCAACATGTTTCTCATATTGGTGTCTGTTGATCATCTTTTTCCTTGAAAATTATTTTTAATACTGTTAGTTCTGGTTTATAATTTAAGCCAATTTAGGTATCAGTGCTGTTCAAATTGTCCTGGAAGAATATTTCCTTTGATTATCTCTGTCTTGTTTGCTTGTCTCTCTAAGATGCCAAAGAATACATGAAGGCAGCAGCAAGGCATTTATGGGATTTGTAAAGGAATTGACTTAGGATCTTGAAGATTGTATTCATGTCTCCTAAGCAATGTTCCTTTCCCCACCCCCAATTGCTGATTGTCCTGCGTGCAATTGCCTCTGAAGGTAGTGGTGAGAAAAGCTCAGAAGATTAGAGTGTAAAATCTCTTAGCTTGATAAGAAACCAGGAATTACCTTTATTTGTTCCAACCTCACCTCCACTCTAGCTGGTTGTAGGCATTTGAGTCTGTGACATCCTTCATGTAGCTGCCTATCCTGGCTATCCATCCCAGCGTCTTCTGTGAGGTCCACTTGCTGTGCCTTGGTAGATTCTATGGCAGGCTTTCTGGCTCTCAGATTAAGGCTTATGCCTCCTGGCTAAATGAGCACCCCTGAGGAATGTTTAATTTCAAAGTCTTCCCCTGCCTGGTTTTATTGTTCCATCAAAGCAATGTGGTCCTGTCCTAGGCCAGTGCAGAAAGAAGCTAAACTGTGATGTCTTTATGAAATATTAAAAAGGAAAGTAGAGTCTTGTGGTCTAAGTTATACCCTATTTACATAAGGCACAGCCCCTTTTTTTGGCTGAAGGTACAAGCCAGACACACAAGCATGACTATTTCATTTTCCAATCCCTTGCTATTTTTCCTTCCCATATTCTTCTAGGGCTGAGAATCTGGCCAGTTTCCTCTCTTGCTCAGAGTATTTGGTCCTAACTTATGCAAAATTCTGTCTATCTTAGATATGTGTATTGGTTACCTATTGCAGCATAGTACTATTATCACAAATTTAGCCGCTTAAAACAATACATATTTATTACCTCATAGCTTCTTTGGGTCAATATTTCAGGCACAGCTTCCCCAGACTCTCTGAATTGCTGTAACCACAGTGTCAGCTGAAGCTATAGTCTCTTCTGAAGTTTGGCTGGGGAAGGATGCACTCCAAAACTCACTCAGGTTGTTAGCATAACTCAGTTGATTTCATGTGTACAACTTCGGGCTTTAGTGTTTTACTGTGAACTAGAGGGTGCCTTCAACTCCTAGCGGTCACCCCCAGTTTCTTTTGAGGTAGATTTCCAATATGGTTGCTTGCTCCCTCAAAGCCAATAAAAGAGAGAGACTCCAGCAAGTGTGGTGCTATAATCTTTGTAATGTAATTACATAATTATACACAACTAATTGCATACATCTCATTGTATTCACCACATTTTATTTTCTAGAAGTAAGTCACAAGTCCTATTTACACTCAAGAAGAGGCGCTCACACAGGGCAGAATGGTGGGAGGTGGGAATTATGGGGGTCAACTGATGAGTCTGTCCATCATGATATGAAAAATAACTTAGACAATTATTTTTCAAGACAAATGCTGGAATCTAGAGATTATTTTCTTTCTAGAAAATATATTTTTGAATATTATAAACTCAATATTATCTCATTTTTCCTCTCTAAGTTTATAGTTTAATATTCATACTTCTAGGCAAACACCCTAGGTCCCATAGGTCAGAAATCATGTACTCACACCATCAAGATTGAAAAGAATGGTAATAATAATTGAAAATTATTTATAGATCCACAAATATACTCAAAATTTCTACACCTAACTGGACATGAGACAGCACAGTTTCAAATTATTTCTTTTCTCATCCAAAATGCCTTTTCTATCTTTATATTCTGGTGAAATCTTACTCATATTTAAAGGCCAGGCCATTGTGTCATTTCCAAGTAAAGACATACCTGGGCACTCCCAGGTACCATGGCCACCGTTGGCAGAATTAACACATCTTCTAGGTTTCCATAGCACTTGTTTCTATTTGTAATAGGGCACTTACCATGTTGTTAAAATGTAAGATCTAACATTTGGTCTTACATACTAGATTCTTAAAATCTTGAATCTTGCTTTTGGGTCATCTTTTTATTCACTGATTTAAGACAGTGAATTTAGTAACTATTAGAATATTTTAATAAAAGCATAATCTCCATATTTTGTGATTTTAATTTAAAAATATCACTAGAAGTTCAAGTTCTTATTTACTGTGTGCATTGAATTAAAATTAGTCCATTTTATTTGTAAAGTAGAGAAATGGGCTCCAAAAGTGCAAATTGAGGACTTACGTTTTATTAATAAAATGTTTGTTTTCCTTTGCCATTAGTGCAATTTCTTACTAGTGGGAGAATTTCTCCTTAAAAATTTTTTTATAATTTTGTGTGTGCATTTTTGGTAATACATATCTTAGTCCAATTCTATGTCTGTCAGCCTATGGTAATGGTTCAAGTCAATGGAATATGAACAGAAGAAATGTATGCCACTTACAGGTCATTAGGAAAAATAACCTTCCACATTTTTATTGACTTTATTTTCTTCTATACATAATGGTATCAAAAGATTAACAGTCTGGGTCCTGAATAACTACAATAATGCAAATCATTCCTTCTCATTTACCACTCATGCACACCATACTGTATTGAGGAAGCAGTAGACCTTCATTTTGTTAAGCCACTGTGATTTGAGTACTGTTTGTTAAAATAGTTAGCCTACATTGACTAATGTACAAATAAAAATAATTATTTCTTAAATATGTGAGAAGATAATCTATCAGTATTTCAGATGACAAAGAGTCTGATTAATGATGGGTGACATATGTCATTTATTAGGTTAGGCAATTATTAATATTACTTATACTATGGAATTTTAAAATGTTGACTTATTTGTATTTAATTTTACCCCCTTTGGCTAAACCCAGCATAGTAAAAGTTAAAACTTTGCAGAAATGGCAAAGAAGAAATATATATTCGCTGTGTCCTAGGTTTGAGAAGTAAGATCCAGAAGTATTTCTTCATGTTTGCAAAGGGTAACCAGGGATAAATAAATATACTAAGGCAAGTGCACTGTGTTACTCAGATGAATGTTTCAAGTCTTTTTTTTTTTTTTTT
>NC_045447.1:36723065-36863750 GCF_002776525.5 Piliocolobus tephrosceles | reverse complement strand
AAATGAGCTCACTTGGACTCGGGAAGGGGAACATCACACACTGGGGCCTATCATGGGGAGGGGGGAGGGGGGAGGGATTGCATTGGGGAGTTATACCTGATATAAATGATGAATTGATGGGTGCTGACGAGTTGATGGGTGCAGCACACCAACATGGCACATGTATACCTATGTAACAAACCTGCACGTTATGCACATGTACCCTAGAACTTAAAGTATAAAAAAAAAAAAAAATTGTCTCTTAGTAGTGAGATTATGGGTAATCTAAATATATATCCTCATAGTTTTGAATTGTTAAGTTTTCTTTTATTTTTAATTTAAAAAATAGTTTAATGTTTTATATTTAATTTTTACAGATTTATTGAGGTATAAGTGGACAAATAATTATTGTATATATGTAAGGTATACAATATGATGTTCTGATATACATTGTGAAGTGATTACTGCTATCAAGCTAATTACAATATTCATCATCTCACTTTTTCTTTTTGGTGTTTAGAATACTTACGATCTATTCTGTTAGCAAATTTTAAGTAGACAATGTATTATTATTATTATCATCTGTAGTCACCACGCTATATACTAGGTACCCAGAACTTATTCATGTTGTAACTTAAAGTTTGCACCCTTTAATCAAAATCTTGCCATTTCTCCCATCCCTTAACTCCTGGTAACCACATTTATACTCTCTGTGATTTTGAATATTTAATTTCCACATATCAGTGAGATCATGCAGTATTTGTCTTTCTGTGTTTGCTTACTTCAGTTAGTGTAATGTCCTCCAAATTCAATCATGTGTTCACAAGTGGCAAGATTTCCTTCTTTTTAAGGCTGAATGATAATCTATTGCATTTTTCTGTATCCATTCATCCATCAGTGGACACTTTGGTTATTTCTGTATCTCAGCAATGGTGAATAGTGCTGCAATGAACATAGGAGTGCAGCTATCTCTTCAATATACTGATTTCATTTCCTTTGGGTAAATACCCATAAAGTGGAATTGCTGGGTCATATGGTGGTTCTATTTTTAATTTTTTGAGAAAACTCCATACCCTTTTCTCTAATGGCTCTATCGATTTATTTCCCACCAACATTGCCCAGTTCTCTTTTCTCCACATGTTTATCAACACTTGTTATTTTTCATCTTTTTCATCATAGCCATCCTCACAGGTGTGAGGTGATACCTCATTGTGGTTTTAATTGTGTTTTTCTGATAATTAGTGATATTGAGGAGCCTTTCATGTCTCTGTTGGTCATTTGTATGTCTTCTTTGGAAAAATGTCTGTTCAGGTCTTTTGCCCTTTTTTAAATCAAGTTATTTACTTTTTGGCTCTTGAGTTGTATGAATTTCTTATTTATTTTGGATATTATTTCCTTGCCAGATATATAGTTGGTAAATGTTTTCCATTCTGTGGATTGCCTTTTCATTTTATTATTTGTTTCCTTTGCTGTGCAGAAATTTTTTAGTTTGATGTAGTCTCAGTTGTTTATTTTTTATTTTTCACTGTGCTTTTGATGACATATCCATGAAATCACTTCCAAGATTTATGTCATGGAGATTTTCTTCTATGCTTTCTTATAGAAGTTTTATAGTTGCAGGTCTTATGTTTAAACCTTTAATTCTTTAATTCATTTAACTTGCCTTTTTTGTTTTATATGGTGTGAGATAAAGATCTAATTTATCCTTTTTTTTTCTTTTTTTTTTTGAGTGTGGATATCCAGTTTTCCCAAAACCATTAAAAATCCTTTACCCATTGCGTGTTCTTGGTGCCTTTCTTGAGAATTAGTTGACTCTAAATGTGTAGGTTTATCTTAAGACTTTATATCCTATTCTATTGGTCTATGTGTTTTTATGCCAATGTCATAATGTTTGATTGCTATAGCTTTGTAATATAATTTTAAATCAGTACACGTAATGCTTTCAACTTTGTTTGTTCTTCTTAAGATTGCTTCAGCTATTTGGAGTCTTTTATATTTCCATATACATTTTAGAATTTTTTTCTATTTCTTGAAAATTTCCATTGGGATTTTGATAGGGATTGCAACAAATTTGTAGATTACTTTGATTAGTATTGCTATTTTGACAATATTAATTCTTCCAATCCATGAATGGGATGTTTTTCTCTTTTGTTATGTCAGGGTTTTGCTCTCATGTGCACACACTCAGGCTGGAGTGCAGTTCAGCAATAATATTTTTCTATTTATTTGTGTCTTCCTTAATTTCTTTCACCACTGATTTCTAGTTTTCAGTGTACATATCTTTCACCTCATTGGTCAAACTTATTCCTAAGTACTTCAGTTTTTACAATGCTATTGTAGAGCTGCACATGGTGGCTTGTTTCTATAATTCTGTCTAGTAGGGAGGCTGAGACTGGAGGATTGCTTCAGGCTAGGAGTTTGAGACCAGTCAGAGTAATGTAGTAAGACTCCATCTCAAAAAATATGTATTTTTTAAATTAGCAGGGTATGGTTGCCCATGCCTGTAATCCCAGCTCTTTGGAAGGCTAGGCAGGAGGATCTCTTGAGCCCAGGAGATGGAGGCTGCAGTGAGCTATGATTGTGCCTCTGTGCCCCAGCCTGGTCAACAGTGCTAGACCCATCTCTAATATATATCATATATATATGTTATTATATATATCTTAATTTTTGCTTTTTAGTGCATAGAAAAGCAATTGATTTTTGTAAAATTAACAAATTGATTTTTGTAGTTTGATTTTGTATCCTGCAAATTTACTGAATTTCTTAAATGGTTTTAACAATTTTTGGTGGAGTATTTAAGGTTTTATATACATAAGATCATGTTATCTGGAAACATAGTTTAACTTCAACCTTTCTGATTTGTATGACTTTTTTTTTTTTTTCTCATACCTAATTGCAATGGCTAGGATTTACAACACTATAGTGAGTAAAAGTGGTGACAGTGGGCACTTCTTTCTTTTTCATGATCTTAGAAGAAAAGAGTTCAGCTTTTCACCACTGCATATGAAGTTAGCTGTGGGCTTTTCATATATGTCTTTTATTATGTTAAGGTATAACTTAATAACTTAGCTGACTTCTATAACTAATTTGTTGGCAGTTTTTTTAATCATGAAATGACATTGAATATTGTTAAATGATTTTCTGCCTCTTTATATGATTTTTATGTTTTATTCTGTTAATGTAGTATATCACATTTATTGATTTTTACATGTTGAACCATCTTTGCATTATAGGAATAAATCCCACTGTATGATCTTTCTAACGTGCTGTTGAATTTGATTTGCTAATATCTTGTTGAAGGTTTTTGCATCTATGTTCATTGGGAAAATTGGCCTGTCAGTTTCTTTTCTTGTAATGTCCTTGTCTAACTTTGGCATAAGGTTAATACTGGCTTTTAAAATGAGTTTGGAAGCATTTGCTTTGCTTTAATTTCTTGAAAGAGTTTGAGAAAATTTGGTATTAAATCTTAAATGTTTGATAGAATTTATCAGTGAACCCATCAGATACTGGGCTTTACTTTGGTGGGAGATTTTGTTTTTATTACAAATTCAATCTTGTTGCTTATTATTGGTCTATTCAGATTTTTTATTTCTTCATGGTTCAGTTTTGGTAGGCTGTGTCTAGGAATTTATGCATTTATTCTAAATTGTCCAATTTGCTGGTTTATAATTATTCATAGTAGTCCCTTATAACCCTTTGTATTTCTGTGGTATCAGTTGTAATTTCTTCTCTTTCACTTCTGACTTTGATTATTTCAGTCTTGTATCATTTTAATCTAGTTAAAATTTTGTCAGTTTTGTTCATCCTAAAAACTCTTAGTTTATTTCTCTTGCTCTCTATTGTTTCTATTTTATTTATTTCTGCTCTAATCATTATTATTTCCTTTTTTTTTTTACTACCTTTGGGCTAAGTTTGCTCTTCTTTTTCGAGTTCATTGAAGTGTAAAGTGGAATTGCTTACTTAAGAATTTTCTTTTTTGTCACAGAGATGCTTATTGCTGTGCACTTCCCTCTTGGAACTGCTTTTGCTACAACACTTGAACTTTGATATATTGTGTTTCCATTTCTACCTGTCTCAATACAGTTTTTGACTTGTTTTTACTGTTTGATCCATTGGTTGTTCAGGTGTATGCTATTTAATTTTCCATATATTTGTAAATTTTACTTATGTTATTGATTTTTAGCTTAATGCCATTGTGGTCAAAAGAGACACTTGACATAATTTTGATTTTCCTAAATTCATGTAGGATTGTTTTATGGCCTAATATATAATCTCTTCTGGAGAATGTTCCCTGAATGCTTGAGAAGAATGTATATTCTGCTGCTACCGTTGAAAGAAACATTCTGTATATGCCTGTTAAGTTCATTTGGTCTAAAGTGTATTTCAAATTAAATGTTTCCTTATTGATTTTCTGTCTCAACGATCTATCTATTACTGAAAGTAGGGTATTAAAATCCCCTACTATTATTGCATTGATATTTCTCTCTTCATTTCTGTTAATATTTGCTTTATATATTTAGGTGACTCAATATTGGATGCATAGACATATTTATAATTGTTATATCCTTTTGGCAAATTGACCCCTTTAACATTACATAATGACCTTCTGTGTCTCCCATTTTGAAGTAGTCTATTTTGTCTAACATAAGTATAGACATCATTGCTTTTTTTTGGTTTTCATTTGAAATACCATTTTCCATTCCTTCACTTTCAGTCTATGCAAAGCTAAAGTGAGTCTTGCAGGCAGCATATATTTGGGATAACTTTCTGTAATGAGTATATTATCTTATAATTAGGAAATATACTTTTAAAAATATGTAGGAATGTTACATTAATATGTACACTATGTATTGTAGAAATTTCCATCCTATCATCTTAATCCGATAATGGGTTATCAACTAAATGAAGTACAGAGAAATACATACTCATATTATCACAATGATCTCATAATAGATACTTTTTGCAGTGGAACAAAATAAGGGTCATAAAATTTAACTTTAAAAGAAGCTATTGAATTGTACTCAGAATAACCACTAGTACTGTTATAAAACAGCATAAAAGTATGTTGAGTCTGGCATCTTTGAAAAATGGTTTATTAGCAATAAAACAACAGATCGATGGAGGAAACAAGCATATGCCCATAGGCAGCAAGGTTAAGCCAAATGCATAAATCCTTATGAAGACTTAACAGAGAGTAATAGAAAAGAGCTGAGGGAAAATAAACATAATAGATGAGACTGGCATGATATGTCTCAAGTCTATTGCAATATAGTACATGAAGAATGGAAAAAGAGAGCCAAGTGAGAAAGAAAATTAAAACCAGACAAAGGAAGAAAACAGAAAGAAGAACTAAGTTGGTAAACAGTTATAGAATCTTAAAAACAGAGTTCACACCCTTCTGGGATTTACTTCTACAACATTTTCTGTAAGTGGCTTTCCCACCTCTTTATTAATGATTTCAGTGATAAAGATCTTACCAGTCAAAGGCAGCCCTTTTATACATGAATGGTTCTAATTATTTCATGAGCTTTCCATATTATCTTTGGTAATTTCAAATATCTTGTAAATTTTGCCCACAGGTTCTTATTCTACAGTAAGTTAAATAGAATACATGTAAGTATTGTTTTCACCTGTCGTTCTCCTAAGAAGAAAATAAAACAAATATTGATCTTTCACTTTTTTATGTTATAAATTTCCCTCTCACTTAAGTAGTTTTTATATATACTTTTGAAGTGCTCCACTAAAGTGGGCTCCACCTTTAGTGGTGCCACTGATTTAGTGAGGTGCCCCTCTGTCCTTTTCCATTTGCATGTTTTCGGGTTTATCAAAGTATTTCTGAAAATGCAGTTCATTGTCGTGAGCAAAAAAAAAATTCCACCTATGGTTTTAGCAACTTGAGGTTGAAAGGTACTATAATTTCACCCAATCCTTATGGTACATTTTTATGATATTGTAGTCATAAGCTTGTTAGCATTTTTGACAGCCATATAACATATTTTACTTATATGTTTTCTGACATTTAGCATTTCTAATTAAGTCTTTTCACACTTGTGTAGTTAATGTTTTAGTTTTGTGATGACCATACACTTCCTTTTTATTGATTTGGTCTTCTGTTCTACATGTGAGAATTTTGTGGCTCCTCATTCTATTTTTCAAGAAAGTTGCCTCCTATATATTTAAGCTTTTATCTTAATTTATCCTTTAGTACATATGTGTTCTCTGCATTCAAATAACTGACAGGTAAACCTTTTGATAGCAAGAAATAATAGCAATGCTCTGTAACAGTCATTAGCTTTCGCCATTGATGAGGTGACTTTCGTGTATATATCCCTGACCACACCTAGTAAATAGGTTAAGCTTTTCATCTTCTCTACAAGAATAATTTGAAAGATTGTTTGAAATTATTTCCTGAGTTTTAGAGTTGTTACATTTACTATACATCTTGACTCCTTATTCTACTGTTCATTTTAATAGAGGAAATGAGGCTAGTATCTTATGACTTGTTTTGGTGAATTCATGTTGGTTCCCATTTATCAAGATTTATCTATCTAAAACTTCCATTGTCTTTCATTTGAAGATGTGTTTCATACATCTCTGAGGATGGTACATTAATCTCAATTTCCTCTGCTTTTAAAAAAATTAGGATTGCTGTTGAAGGCCATTATTTTTACGGTTATGCTTCAAGTTTGTTAGTAGTTATGACTATTATTTATAAAAAGTATACTCTTTAATTCTCAAAATAATCATTTTCAACAGGACATTTTCTTCTTTTCTCCTTCAAATTTTGTTGTATGAACATGGAGATAATCTTAGAGAATTTGCTTGGAAAAAGTCATCCAGTAAATAAGTAGGACTCATTAAAAACTTTCACCTGGTCCTTCGATCCCAGATTTAGGCAATTTTTCACCTTGCAATAGCTATCAATTGTAATTGGATGGCCTTATTTATAAGTTTCTAAAGAATCTGGAAAAGTACAAATAGTATTTTTACTTATAATGAACTTTAGGTTTTTAGGTCTTTTATCTGAAGACTGCTTCCCTGAAAAAAAAAAAAAAAAAAGAAGTAAACATAGAGATTAGGTATTATTTTCTAATATTATTTTTACTCGTTAGCCCTGACCTTAGGATTATTCCTTTGAGATCTGTGCCTCAAACATAATTATAAATGTCCTTTTCTATGTTTAGTGCTTTCTACATGTCTTTTACTAATAGATCTTTAAAAATATGGTATAATTTGTGTCGATTTTTGTTCCTATGTATCTGTTATCAGGCCATTATTCAATAAATGGCACTTTTTTATTATTTGAACTAGTAATTCAACCTTTAAAAAGATATCCTAAGTACATATTTGCACCTTCATATTAAGAAGAAATTGGAATGTTACTGCAGTATTGGTCATTATACTGTCCATCAACGTAGGAGTGAAAAAATACTATGCAGCTATTAGAAAGAATAATATTGATCTGTGTATTAGTCCATGTTCATGCCGCTACAAGGACAAACCCAAGACTGGGTAATTTATAAAGAAAATAGGTTTAATTTACTCACAGTTCCACATAGCTTGGGAGGCCTCAGGAAACTTACATTCATGGCATGAGAGGAAGCAAACATGTCCTTCTTCACATGGTGGCAGGAAGAAGTGCCAAGTGAAGTGGGGAAAAGCACATTATAAAACCATCTGATCTCATGAGAACTCACTATCACAAAAACAGCATGGGGGAATTACTGCATGATTCAGTTCCCTCTCACCAGGTCCCTCCCATGACACGTGGGGTTATGGAATTATAATTCAAGATGAGATTTGAAAGGGAACACAGAGCCAAACCACATCATTCCACCCCAGCCCCTGCCAAATCTCAGGTCTTCACATTTCAAAACACAATCATGCTTTCCAACAGTCCTCCAAAATCTTAGCTCATTCCAACATTAACCCAAAAGTTCAAATCCAAAGTTGCGTCTGAGACAAAGCAAGTCCCTTCTGCCTATGAGCATGTAAAATTGAAATCATATTAGTTACTTCCTGGATACAATGAGGGTACAGGCATTGAGTAAATACACCCATTACAAATGGAAGAAATTAGCCAAAACAAAGGGACTACAGGCCCTATGCAAGTCCAAAATCCAACAGGGCAGTCACCAAACCTTAAAGTTCCAAAATGATCTCCTTTGACTCCACATCTCAGATCCAGGTTACACTGATGCAAGAGGTAGACTCACATGGTTTTGGGCAGCTCGGCTCTTGTGGCTTTGCAGGGTATAGCCCCACTCCTGGCTGCTTTCACAGGCTGATATTGAGTGTCTGTGGCCTTTCCTGGTGCACAGTACAAGCTATTGGTGGGTCCACCATTCTGGGGTCTGGAGGATGGTGGTCCTCCTCTGACAGCTCCACTAGGAAGTGCACCAACTGGGACGCTGTGTGGGAGCTTCAACTCCACATTTTCCTTTTGTACTGCTGTAGCATAGGTTCTCCATGAGGGCCCTGCCCCTGCAGCAAACCTCTGCCTGGACATACAGGTGTTTCCATACATCCTCTGAAGTCTAGGCAGAGGTCCCCAAACCTCAATTCTTGCCTTCTGCACACCCGGTGGCCCAACACCACATAGGAGCTGCCAACGGTTGGGGCTTGCACCCTCTGAAACAAAAGCCTGAGCTGTACCTTGGCCCCTTTTTGCCAGAGCTAGAGTGGCTGGGACTCAGGGTACCAAGTCCCAAGGCTGCAAATAGCAAGTGGGCCCTGGCCTGGGCCCAGGAAAGCTTTTTTCTCTCCCTCATGATTCTATTATTGCCCACCAGGTCCATCCCATGACATGTGGAAATTATGGGATTATAATTCAGGATGAGATTTGGGTGGAGATACAGAGACAAATTCTATCAATTTGTGTATGTGAAAATAGGAGTATATCTCTAAAATAAATTAGTAAGTGAAGGAAGTAGAATAATATTATGACAGTAGCTAACCTTTGTTGATTTTTTTAACCATGTGGCATGGTTCTGAGTACTTCGTATGAATTTATGAATTTCATCTTCACAACTGCCCCGAAGGAGATATTATTATCATCTATAATTTTACACATAATAAAACTGAATCACAGAGAAATTACATAATTTCCTGATGGCTGCATAGCTAGCAAGTGGCAGAGTTTGGATATCTATCCAAGATTACCGTATTGGTCTGAGTCAGTACTTACAATCATGTGCATACTGCCCACAAACAACTAATGAATGATGCATTTGATGAACTTTTATTCATGAAAGCATGAAGTGTCAAATATATATTTGTGTATATATATATATACATGTATAAACACATACACTTTTTTTTCTTATAAGAAAGCACAGGAAACTTGTTAAACTCTGGAGTTGAATCTGACAATCTAGAAAATCACTGAGATTTATTTTTCCAGTTTGAAAAAAATGAGAGACTCAATTGTATAATGTTTGAATATTTTACTATGTTTATTAAGTTATTTCAATAACAAAGGAGAATTTGAAAACGTTGCTTTAAAAATTTCAATGTTTCTAGTAACTAATGTGTAAAAATTGAGAATACTTCCTGATGAAACAGATCTCTACAAACTTCTTATGGAATCTAGCTTAGGTTTCTTTAGGATGTTTATTAGTAGTTTTCTTATAATCACAGATACATATGTGAATGTCTCTGGCCATTCTTTTTTTTTTTTTTTTTCTTTTCTTTTCTTTTTTTTATTATTATACTTTAAGTTCTAGGGTACATGTGCATAACGTGCAGGTTTGTTACATATGTATACATGTGCCATGTTGGTGTGCTGCTCCCATCAACTCGTCAGCACCCATCAATTCATCATTTATATCAGGTATAACTCCCCAATGCAATCCCTCCCCCCACCCCCTCCCCATGATAGGCCCCAGTGTGTGATGTTCCCCTTCCCGAGTCCAAGTGAGCTCATTGGTCAGTTCCCACCTATGAGTGAGAACATGCGGTGTTTGGTTTTCTCTTCTTGTGATAGTTTGCTAAGAATGATGGTTTCCAGCTGCATCCATGTCCCTACAAAGGACGCAAACTCATCCTTTTTTATGGCTGCATAGTATTCCATGGTGTATATGTGCCACATTTTCTTAATCCAGTCTGTCACCGATGGACATTTGGGTTGATTCCAAGTCTTTGCTATTGTGAATAGTGCCGCAATAAACATACGTGTGCATGTGTCTTTGTAGTAGCATTCTTAATCAAAGTCTAAAAGTTAAATATTCACTTTCTGCAAAGTCTTTACTAACCAAAAAAAGTGTTTTTTTTTTTTTTTTTTCAAAATTGAATAATAAGAATTTTCCATTTGTTCATTTAGCTACTTTTCTTTAGGATAATAAATTATAAAAATAAAAAGTGAAGAAATTATGAGGTATTCTTCTTAAATAGAATACGACTTTGAGATATTTAGAATTTTCACAAATTATCATACTATTTCAGTTTTTAACTGATATTAAGAATACATCACACATTTTCTCATTTTGTCAGATTTTCTAAACAACAAGCTTTTAGTAATCTTACTCTTGTCTCTCTTGTCTTTCTGCTTTAATCATATTCTCCTCATGTATGTATGATTAGAGGATTATTAATTTCCTTACAAGTTTATAGCGTCTTTATATTCAGTGGTACTCTGCCTCACTCCTTAAAACTCCATTTTCTTTCACTAAGACATTGTCTTTCTATTCTATTTTCTCTATCTCATTTCATCAAGTCACAGTGATAATCAGATTAAGATATATATATGTATATACATATACAAATTAGAATGCTGTATATCATTTCTAGTGTTTGCAAAGGTACAGTGAATAGATGTACATTGCTAATGGAAATGAAAATAGGTAAAAATTTTGGAGTGTGATTTTTGTGAGATAATCTGTCATTAATGAATTAATAGTCTCCTTCTTATATTTCTTGAGAGAAATTCTGTTCCCAGTCTCAAGCCCATCATTTTACTACTTTAACAAATGGCTCATAAATCTGAATCATGTTCTTCCACCAAACCAATTCATCTTTCTCCTTTTCCAAGTTTCTGGAATTGGAAGAAGTATTAAAAGAGTCATTGATCCTCAATTCTTCCAGTTTTTTTGAAAAGTTGTTTTATCATCTTGCTCTCCATAGGCAGAGCAGATCCTGAAAACCAGAAAACTTACCTAAGTTTGCCAGGAACCCAGGCTTGGTATTGGGAAGTGGGACTTACTAGTTGATTGTACCATACATAAAGTAAAGAGCTATTACCACAACATAGACAGCATTTGAATTCCAACTATTGAGCAATTTCAGAGAAATTAAAAATTCACTGGATTGCTAAATTATCCCTGGATACACTAAATTATCCATGTTGATAAAAGTCATCATATTAAAGTAGACCAGTTTGAAGAAAATCCATCATTAACTGGCAAACCAGGGTAGAAAATACTCTTCCTAGGGCCAAATCAATCAGTACATGTTCATTCACCACAGTCGTTTCATGTTATTTCTTCAATATTTTAGAACACTCAGAAGTTAATTAAACATACAAATGATTAATTTTTAATTGGATACATATATATATATATATATATATGTACTATAGGTATAAATTTGCCTATATATCTCTCTCTCTAACATATCAGTATTTCTATGCCTGTGTCCTAACCATTTAGTAAACTGTATCTAGTTTACTCCTAATATGATTTAAGTGAGTCTTATCTATTTCTCCAATCTTTACAAATTCCCAAATTCCAGAATACCTTCTTGTATTGTTACAGTTAAACCTTAAAATACAGCATGAATATGACTACCAAGATTATTTAATATAATATGAACAGACCAAGATAGTGGCCTACAGAAAAAAGATTTCCTGTTCTCCAAAACAATGACTTTCTTAGGCATAGTCCCAGGCCATGAATAAATAACTACTAGAAATAGTTTCAAACTCATCTTAACCAATCAGAGATAGATACCATGCTCTTGGCAGCCAGTCAGCAACAAACACTCCAGAAACAAAGTTTCTACAACTGCAAGCCATCCAGGTTTAGAATATGTGATTCTCAAAATCCACTAATGCCTAAGCTTCTTCCTACTTCCAACCCTATGTAAGATCACTGTGTGCATTATTTGGAGAGACTCACTTTGCAAATGCTACTCTTTCTTGCTGAACAAGCAATAAATTCAGGTTTTCTTTGTTTCAGATATTTGAAACAAAGAAAGATGATTTCTTTCTCTAACGTTTCTATTACAAATAAGGTCTAAATAAGAATAGGTTGTAGCAATGTAAGCTATACGCATTTTCTTTAAGTAGAAAAGGTAGAAATTAGTAAGACATTTTAACTAGTGCTTATTTGTGGGAAATAGAAAAATTAGAAAAGTATGTTAGAACTAAATGATAAAAATAATATTAAAAACTTGTACACAAGTAGATACTAGAGGTGATGAATAGCCATCAAATATAGATCAGCAAAAATAAAGATTAAATGTTAATGAGAATTCAGGAAAGTAAAAATATACATAAATAATGAAATATGAAAAAGTAGAAATAATTGAAAATAGAAGAAAATATTAAAAATGCAAGCTAAGAAATAATGTAGAGTAGAAAAAAGACAAAGAATATGGACAAACTTGTAGACATATTGAACAGGAAAACAAGATGATAAAAACAACAAATATTAATCATGAAAATGGAGTCCTCTATAAAAAATGGTGAAGGGATATTTTGAATAACTTTATGCCAATGAATTTAAAATGAGGCTAAAGTCAAAGAGACTAGGCCTGAGGAATCTCTGAGCAGTTAAAGCCAGTTAGATCTCATAAATCACTTTAACCTTGCTTGTTTGCAAACATGAATAAAATTTAACTAGAACTATTTATTTAAAATGCCTATATTAAATGACCTATGGATAACCAATTAGAAGCTGCCTACTAACTTACATGACTAGAGCTTTTACATCAAGTTAAATCACATAAGGCTACTTGTACAACTATAACTAATCAAATATTTTCTTTGTTTTTCTTCTGTGTTTGTCCCATAAGAAGCCTTCCCTTTATGTTCCATTGATGGAGAACTCAGACCTCTTCAAATTTGGAGGCATGTGACTCCTTAATCACTATTTACTCAAATAAACTCTTTAACATTTATTGTGCCCCAGTTTACTTTTTAACAATGTAGATTAAAAGACAAATTTTATCAAATTGATGTAATAAAAACAAAAGGCCTTTAAAATATATTACAATTAAATAAATATAATGTTGTATTTTTATATAAGCCTCCAAAATGTTAAATAATTGCAAAATATCACCTACATGGTTTTAACAGGTAATGGTTTATAAATCTAATAAAATTTGATAAATTAAGGTAGAGTAGCATAAAAAATTAAATTTGTGAGTAAATAAAATGCTAATGCATGTAATCTATTAATGTATATAAAGAATATATTATATTCTAGTAGAATATATTATATTCCAATAGAATTTATCCTAGAAATGCAAGGTATGCTTAATATTAGAAAGCTATTAATATAATTCACTACATTAACAAATTAAAGGTGATAGCTCTGTATTATCTTAATATAGATGCAGGGAAAAGTCAAAATTTAGTACCAATTGTTTCCTCATAATCATTATCATTATAATCATAACTCTTTGAAAACTTAGAAACAATGAACCTTCCTGACTTTATGAAAGGAATTTTTCAAACGCGTAGAGAAAATATGGCTCTGAGTTGTGAAATGATAGTTCCCCTTGCTGTTAGAAGAAATGGATGACTGCCATTACCACTATTAAACTTTATAATAGTAGAACAAATTTTACTATGATAGTGAAAAAAATTTCATTATTTTTATTGAAATAACTACTATGAAGTTATTATATCATAGCAATAAAATAGAAAAGATAGAGAAGTAATTAGGGCTGAACTCAAGGATCAGTTGTAATTATTTGCAGTTGAGCCAATACTCTGCTTCTAAACTCCAAGACATTCTATAAAATACTAGGATTAGTAAGAGTTAGGAAGGTTTCTGGGTGCAAAATTACTACTCCCAAATCAATAACATTGCTGTATTCCAAATATAAATTAGATAATGAAATTAAAATATATCATCCATGAAAGCCAAAAATGATAATGTTCCTAGGGATAAATCTATCAGGGTGTGCAGAAGTTTTATAGAGGAAGCAATAATATTTACTGAAGGGCATAAAAAGACCTAAAGTAACGGAGAACTATACCAGATTTATAAGAAAACATGTATGACTTGAAGTAACAAATAAAACCATAAACTATGAAGAAAAAGATTGATAACGTTTGACTACATTAAAATTTGAAACTCATATAAAATAAGCTAATAAAATACTAAAGGCATTCGTAATACATAGGACAAATAAAAGACTGATATTTAGAATACATGAAGATTTTCTACAGATCAGTGTAAATAGAAACAAAAAAGAAAAAATAACAAAGTTCATAAAAAGGCCAATAGAAAAAAGAATTTTTAATGTCAAGAAATATATGTTAATATGCTTGAAGTCAGTAATAAGCGAGGTTGTGCAGACCAAAACAAGATACTATTTTACTTTCTTAAGATTGGAGAATTGTTAAAGATCTGTTAATACAAAGTTTAGGTAAAAGGATCAGGGAGTTGCAAACTTGTATATGCTGGTGATGGACTGAAAAATTGGTATTGCCATGTAAGAGAGCAATTTGTTACTATTATGATGTAACTTTGAAAATGAGCACAGCTTATGATCCAGCATTTATCTTCTCTGTGTAATAGAATATCAAATAAAAAAGTATTAAATACGCCACATTCTAAAGGCAATCATCAATACTTGAGATATTGGTAAGACATGAGTGATCCAATGGCGTTCACTCTGAGTTGTCACACCACGTCACTCCATTCTCCAAAGTTCTTGCCCAGGTCTCCAGAAAATAGAGTTAAAGGGAGGAGAGAGATCCTTCCAGGGAACTTGTGCATGGTGATTTTGGGAAGAGCGAAGAAAATATCTTAAATATGCACTCAGTGTATTGTGAACTACTTTAAAAAAGGGAAACAGTCACTTTATTCTATAGTTAGGTGATTAGTTCCTCAGTCCTGTGAATAGGAGAAGTTAGAAAAATTTACAAATTTACAGGAATAAGGCAGGGGAGAAACAGAGGGAAAGCAAATTAAGAGAGACAAAGCAGGTCAGAAAAAGAGAATGAGAGTAGAGCCCGCTACACTCCCACGTTCCTTTTGGTGAGGAATAAGGTTTCTTGTGAGTCAAAAGGAAAACATAGGGAGTTGTGTCTGAACTATCCTAAGATACCCCACATTAGAGTTTTCTGCCCCAAGGAGTAAGAGAATTCCCAGGGGTAATGTTTCTTGGCTGTGGCTGGAGGTTAGGTGGGTAAAAGACTTCAGTTTGATCTACAATATACAAATCAAGAAATTACAAAATGATTCCTTGAAGGACACCATCAAACCTTCCCAAAAACATTCAGATTTGTCAGGCTGCCACACAGAAGAGTTGAAGGTCACTCAGCATAAGCCAAAGAGCAGCAACAAGCAATGGAGAGAGCAAATAAACCAAAAAATGGACGATTAAATTAGAAACAAAACAAACAACAACAACCAAAATAAAACACTTTGACTTTACTTCTTCATGTTCCTTATCTCAAAATTCTGGAAATACAGAATGCAGGGTGATGTATCTCAGAGCCAGGCCTTGCCACCTACATTTTCTTCACAGCAGTCAACGTCCCAGCTCTAGCTTGGGTTGAGGGAGGAGAGGACGTGAGATGTAAATGGAGGTTTCAATTAATGCTTTAAAACAAAAAGTTTATCTAAAATGAAAATGTTTAGAATTCATATAAGATGTTATGAAGAAACCAGAAGGGACAATTCAGCAAAATATTGGTACAGAGAGTAACTACAAGAAAATGCAACTCTTTCATGTTTTATGTACATCTGAATTGAGACTGATGGTTAAACATGCACATGGAAGAACATTCCATGCTCACGGATAGGAACAATCAGTATCATGAAAATGGCCATACTGCCCAAAGTAATTTATAGATTCAATGCCATCCCCATCAAGCTACCAATGACTTTCTTCACAGAACTGGAAAAAACTACGCTAAAGTTCATATGGAACCAAAAAAGAACCCACAGTTCCAAGACAATCCTAAGCCAAAAGAACAAAGCTGGAGGCATCACGCTATCTGATTTCAAACTATACTACAAGGCTACAGTAACCAAAACAGCATGGTACTGGTACCAAAACAGAGATATAGACCAATGGAACAGAACAGAGCCCTAAGATATAATACCACATATCTACAACCATCTGATCTTTGACAAACCTGACAAAAACAAGAAATGGGGAAAGGATTCCCTGTTTAATAAATGGTGCTGGGAAAACTGGCTAGCCATATGTAGAAAGCTGAAACTGGATCCCTTCCTTACACCTTATAAAAAAATTAATTCAAGATAGATTAAAGACTTAAATGTTAGACCTAAAACCATAAAAACTCTATAAGAAAACCTAGGCAATACCATCCAGGACATAGTCATGGGCAAGGACTTCAAAACTAAAACACCAAAAGCAATGGCAACACAAGCCAAAATTGATAAATGGGATCTAATTAAACTAAAGAGCTTCTGCACAGCAAAAGAAACTACCATCACAGTGAACAGGCAACCTACAGAATGGGAACAAATTTTTTCAGTCTACTCATCTGACAAAGGGCTAATATCCAGAATCTACAAAGAATTCAAACAAATTTACAAGGAAAAACCAAACAACCCCATCACAAAGTGGGCGAGGGATATGAACAGACACTTCTCAAAAGAAGACATTTATGCAGCCAACAGACACATGAAAAAATGCTCATCATCACTGGCCATCAGAGAAATGCAAATCAAAACCATCATGAGATACCATCTCACACCAGTTAGAATGGCAATCATTAAAAAGTCAGGAAACAACAGGTGCTGCAGAGGATGTGGAGAAATAGGAACACTTTTACACTATTGGTAGGACTGTAAACTAGTTCAACCACTGTGGAAGACAGTGTGGTGATTCGTCAAGGATCTAGGACTAGAAATGCAATTTGACCCAGTCATCCCATTACTGAGTATATACCCAAAGAATTATAAATCATGCTGCTATAAAGACACATGCACACATATGTTTATTGTGGCACTATTCACAATAGCGAAGACTTGGAACCAACTCAAATATCCATCAGTGATAGACTAGATTAAGAAAATGTGGCACATATACACCATGGAATACTATGCAGCCATAAAAAATGGTGAGTTTATGTTCTTTGTAGGGACATGGATGAAGCTGGAAACCATCATCCTCAGCAAACTATCGCAAGGATAAAAAAACCAAACACCGCATGTCCTCACTCATAGGTGGGAATTGAACAATGAGAACACTAGTACACAGGAAGGGGAACATCACACACTGGGGCCTGTCATGGGGTGGGGGGAGGGGGAAGGGATAGCATTAGGAGATATATCTAATGTAAATGATGAGTTAATAGGTGCAGCACACAAACATGGCACATGTATATATATGTAATAAACCTGCACATTGCACACATGTACCCTAGAATGTAAAGTATAATAATAATAATAAAATACACATTTAAAAAGGCATGATGTAGGGATATTCATTGCAGTGTTGAAATGGTGAAAATTAGAACAATGTATATGCTCATTAACTGGGATATTAACATGGATTTGAGTCAACAAACATGGTCACTAAGTTGTGTAAGACTGCATACAGTATAACATTTGCAATATCCATTTAAAAAGTATATAGTACTATGTTCTTAAATAAATATATGCTTTTTTTGTTTGCTTGTTTAACGAGGCAGAGTCTCTCTCTGTCACCCGAACTGGAGTATAGTGGTGTGATCTTGGCTTACTGCAACCTCCACCTGCTAGGTTCACACAGTCCTCCCACCTTAGCCACCAGATTAGCTGGGACTACAGGTATGTGTCAACAAGCTTGGCTAATTTTTATTTATTTATTTATTTATTTTATTTTATTTTTATAGATGGGGTTTCAACATGCTGTCCAGCCTGGTATCAAACTTGTGGGCTCAAGCAATATGCCTGCCTTGGCCTCCCAAACTGCTGGGATTATAAGCGTAAGTCACCGTGCCCAGCTTACACATATGTATTAATACTGTATATGTGATAATATAAAATAGGCATAGGGAGGATATTTATTACCAGTAGAATGGGGGAGGGGCAGTATTCATAGAAATGAAGAGTCTTGGCAATATATAATGTACTATTTCTTTCAAAAAAGAAAGATTTGATCCAAAGCTTGTGTAGTATTAACTTGATTTTTTAAGATAGTGAGTATCCTGTTATCTAGCACATTATTTTGTGTAATTAAATATTTAAAAATTTAAAATAAAAATAATACAAATACATTCTGAAACACTTTACTATAAAATTTAGTTGGAATTGTAATATAGATAATGCTATTTTTTTAGACTTTTACTTTATTTTTAATCAACATAATATCGTACACATTTATTGGGTAGTTTTGTGGTATTATATAAATACTTTGTAATGAGAAAAAATAACAAATCCATCACCTCAAATATTTATCATTTATTTGCAGTGAGAACATTAAGAATCCCTTCTAGCTACAGTCATGCATTGCTTAACAATGGAGATATGTTCTGAGAAATGCGTTGTTAGGCAATTTTGTCATTGCATGTGCACCATAGAAGGTACTTAACAAACCTACTTGGTAGAGCTTACTGCACCCCAGGCTATATGGTATAGCCTATTATTTTTAGGCTACAAACCTGTACATCATGTTACTATAGTGAATACTATAGGTAATTGTAACACAAATTGTAAGCATCTGTGTATCTAAACATAAAGGTACAGAAAAATACACTATTATAATCTTACAGGACCACTGTCCTATATGTGGTCTTTCATTGACTATAATATTCTTATGTGGTGCGTGACTGTATTTTGAAATACACAATACGTGATTGTTAATTATAATCACCACACTGTGCAATGGAATACCAGTGCTTTACTACTCCTATCCAACTGTCACATTCTATCCATTGGCCAAATATCCCCATGTTTTCCTCCTTTCTAACCTCCCTCACTTCTGGTAACCACTTTTCTGCTCTCTGCTTCTATGAAATCAATGCTTTTAGATTCCAAATATAAGTGAGATCATGTGGTATTTGTACTGTGTCTGGCTTACTTCACTTAATGTCCTACAGGCTCATCCAAGTTGATATAAATGACAGAATTTCATTATTTTTTTGTGGCCAAGTAGTATTTCATTGCTTATATATGACATTTTCCTTATCCATTCTTTTGTTGATGGATATTTAGGTTGATTTCATATTTTGGCTATTGCAAATAGTGCTGCAATAAACAGAATAGTGCAGATATCTCTTCTTCTTACTGATTTCATTTCCTTTAAATATATATCCAAAATGAGATTGCTGGATCATATGGTAGTTCTATTTTAATTTTTTATAGAAACTTTCATACTGTTTGCCATAATATCTGTATTAACTTACATTCCCACCAACAGTGGGCAAACTCTCCCCCTTTCTCCACATCCTTGCCATCACTTGTTATAGTTTGTCTTTTTGGTAGTGGTCATTCTAAAGAGAGTGAAGCAACATCTCATTGTGGTTTTGATTTGTATTTCTCTGGTGATTAGTGATGTTAAGCATTTTTTTTCATATGCTCGTTGACCATTTGTATGTCTTCTTTTGAGAAATGTCCATTTAGATCTGTTGCCCATTTTTAATTGAATTATTTTTCTATTGAGATGTCTGAATTTTGTATATATATGAATATTTACCCTTGTCAGGTATCTAATTTGAAAATGTTTTCTATTCTGTAGATTTATTTTCATTCTGATTGTTGTTTCCTTTGCTGTGCAGGATTTTAGTTTGATTTAATCTGATTTGTCTATTTTTGCTCTTGTTGCCCATGCATTTTGAGGTCTTATTCATAAAAGCCTTATACAGACCAATATCAGAATCATTTCTCGTGTGTCTTCTTGTGGTAATTTTATAGTTTCAAATCTTATACTTAAATCTTTTTAATCCATTGTGAGTTGACTTTTGAATATGTGAGAAATAGGGCCTATTTTTATTCTTCTTCATGTGGATATCTAATTTTTCCAGCATCATAATGAGAAGATTGTCCTTACTCCAACATGTACTTTTGATGACTTTTTCTAAAGTCAGTTTGTTGTACATGTATGGATGTATTTCTGGGCTGTCTTTTCTGTTTTATTGGTCTACGTGTCTGTTTATATGCCAGTTCCCATGCTGTTTTGGTTACTATAGCTTTGCAGTATATTTTGAAGTCAAGTACTGTGATGCCTCCAGCTTTATTCTTTTGCTCAAGATTGCTTTGGCTATTTGGGGTATTTTGTGGTTCCATGCAAATTTTAAGATTGTTTTATCTCTTTCTGCAAATAATGTTATTGGTATTCTGAAAGGGATGTCATTGAATCCTATTGATCACTTTGGGTAGTATGGATATTTAAACAATAGTAATTCTTTTAATCCATAAACACAAGGTGTATTTCCATCTAATTGTGTACTTTTGAATTCATTTCATCAGTGTTTTTAAAATTTATAGTGTAGATAACTTTTATTTCTTTGGTTAAATTATTCCTAGGCGTCTTTTTAGATATTATAAATGGACTAATTTTTTTTTTTTTCAGATAGTTCACTGTAAGTATATAGAGAAAGTACTAATTTTGTGTGTTGATGTTGTATCCTGAAACTTTACTGAATTTGTTTACTAGTTATAACAGTTTTTTGTTTGTTTGTTTGTTTGAGTGTTTAAAGCATTATATATATTAGGTCACATTGTCTTCAAACGGGCGGTTTGACTTTCTCTTTTCCGATTTGGATGCTTTTTAATTTTTTTCTCTTGTTTATAGTAGATGTGGAGAAAGTGAGCATCCTTCTCTTGTTTCAGATAGGAGAGAAAAAGCTTTCAAATTTTCCCCATTCAGTATGCTGTTATTTGTGGCTTTGTCATGTATGTTTTTTGTTGTGTTGAGGTATGCACCTTCTATGTCTAGTTTTTTGAGAGTTTTTATCATGACAGGATATTAAATTTTGTCAAATGCCTCTTCTGCAGCTGTTGAAATGGTCGTATGATTTTTGTCCTTCAATTTTTTAATGTGGCGAATCACATTTATTGATTTGCATATGTTGAACTCACCTCGCATCCCTGGGATAAATCTCAGAGATTCTTTCAATTGCTGAATCTGGTTTGCTGTGGAAACTCTCTATTATATTTTAGATGCAGTGTGTGTAGCCTTCACTTAGCTTCTTCAGGGACAAACAGTGTCAGCGATAACTGTGGGTGTGTTGGTGACTTAGGTTAGAGAAGTTTGTGGCCATGATGGTGGTAACAAAAGTTGTTAGAGTGCTTGGTGGCAAGGGATTTAGGGGCTGTTCTATTCTTTTTTTCCCCACAATGGAGAGACTTAGCAGAGGGGATCCTTCTTGGATTTGCATCTGACACAGCCTATAAGCAGCTTCAGTGGCACTAGGATCCATGGCCAAGGTGCTCAGAATAGCTGTGGAGCTGGGTTTCTGAACTCAAGGTGCCATAAACTTATTGTGGCACTTGGCAACAGGGCACATCACTGACCCGGCTCCCGAGAAGAAGGTGTACTATAAAGGATTGGGTCCTGGGAGTGGGGTATACATACCATTTGGGAATCAGAGCAATAGGGTTCACTGGCAACTCAAGTCCCTGGTGATGAGGCATTGGCTAGTGGTGACTCTGGACTCTGAAACTTGGCAGTATCACAGACTCTGTGCGACCAGGTTCAGCAGTGGCAAGGACCCCATAATGTTGGAGCACAACTGTGGTTTCATTTTTGGAGAGCAGGGAACAGTATAGTGATGACACCATTCTATGGGGTGGAGGGTACCTCAGCAGCTTGTACCCTAGTGGGCTACTCCAGCATCAGGGAAACATGGTACTAGAGTTGTTTGGGCTGTAGGCTGGATGTTTCAGCCTAGCCACTGCTCTGTCTCCCTGGGACATGTGATACCATTTCAGCTCAGCCATAGGATGTGCAACTGCTCAGCTTGGCCAAAGTATCAATTCTTCAGGTGGCTTTCTGTGCTGCTTTACTTTGGGCCAGGAGGATGTGATTGCTCTGAGTGGCCCAGGCACCATTTATCTGGGAAGCTGGGTGCCCCTTCAGTTTAAGGTCCGCGGTGCATAGCCACTCTGGGCAACAAAGTTACCTTTTCCAATGAGGCAGGTTGCTGCTTCTACTTAGGCACTAAGGAGGTGATTTTGACAGCTGTGGGACACCAGGGTACTATTTTCCCAGGAGAAAGGGGCATTCTTTCAGCTTTGGCACAGTGGGACAGGGTTCAGCAGCTACTGGGTGGGGTACATGGAGTAGCTTTGCCAAGGTACCATTTCCCCAGCATGGAGTGAGCAGCTTCAGCTTGGGCCTGAGAGAGTGATGCACAGCTCTGACTGGGAGGAATAGGTGGGGCACCTCCACTGCCTTTTGGCCCCATAAGGTAGAGTATAACAGCAGCTCCCAGCTTGGCTTGGGAATATGGAGCCATTAAGCGAGGGTGGCTTGGCAGGAGCAGGGCTAAGCCTCAAGGATGACAGGGTGCGGCCACTTGCTCCCTGACCAAGACACACTCCAGTAGTAGTTGCATCTCCACAGTGGTGTAGTGTAGCTGCCTTGCAGGCCACAACAGCTAGGGTACAATGTTTGCTACTTCTCTTGGGGAGCACAGCTTTGTTGACTCCAGACAGCTCTCTCAGGTGTGCTTAGTGCTTTTGAGAACTGTAGGCATGCAAGGTGTTGATGAGGGCTGCTGGGGCCTTCTTGCTGATCTTTTCCCTAAATGGATAGGTTTCTCCTGGTTCCTATCTGATCCTGGGCTGGGTGATGCGGTGATAGAGGTCAGGTGTTTTCTTCTGTTCTCTAAGTGACTTTCCTAAGTTTCTGTGCTCATCACAGTTTCTGCTACCCCTTTGATGTACTTCTGTGCTCCCCTTAAGTTATCTTCACTAAAATGTAGTTGCTTATTTGTTTTGGCTGTTTTTGTGTTGGAGATTAGGACCAAGGGCTTCTGGTGGACCATCTTACTGACATCACCCTCTATAGATTATATTAGTTCTTTACTTCCATGGGCAGAGAATCACTTTGAGGTTACTTCAGATATTTTCTTGTCATTTGCATCTTCATGAGTCATTGAAAATTTTATTTCTTTGTATTTCCTTTGAGAAGGTTACGTGACATTTTACTTTCCCCAATAAGTTCTTCATTAAAACAGAATCAAACAAACATGAATCACCTTTTTAAATTTATTTTTTATCCTAACCTGAAATAAAATTGAATATTTGAAAAAAGACAGTTAGGGCCTCCTCTATATACTCAACTAAGCTTATCTAATTTTGATGTACTGTTTGGAGCAGGGACTTATTTCAAGCTTTTGAAGGTGGGGCCATTTTTAAAATATGTTTTCTTGTAAATAGTTGATGCACATCTTTAGACCATAAGTCGATCTTTCAAGTCCTCCTTTCCTTGTAAAGCTCTGAGCATGTTTGTTATTACTGAGTAGTGATTCACAGGAACGTAGGACCCACTGTCTATTTTCTTATGACTGTTATCAAAAATATCACATATGTGGCTAAATATATGAGACAAAATAGTTTTCAAAGACCTTTGCCCTATACATTATACTTAAAAATACAAAAATTGTCAGGCCAGTAAAATTTTCCCTATTTGGCATGAAGATTTTAAAAGTTAAAATATCTGTTTCTGACTCTTATAATATTCAGAGAGCAGTAGATACCCCTAACTGTATTTTACCAAAGCAAGACATCAGCAACTGGCATGATACTTTATTTTGGGGAAAGCCAATGCCTTTACAAATGATTTCTACCAATATGAGAAGAAAATGGAGAAATAAGACAATAGTCAAGGAGGTAATTTTCATTAGCACAGTTATTGCCTGTGTCATTATTGAATCATATGTGCCTATTTGTGTAAGTGTTTGAAATGATCTGCTCTACGTTTATTTCTCTTGTGCCTACTTACTTTAGTTATTTCTAAATGTAAAGGAGATCCTTAACAGCTGTCAAGCAAGGCTTAAGAAAATTGTTTTGTTCATGCAATCATACTTAAATATATATTAGAATATATGTATATATATGCACACACAGAATTCTACATATATATTATGGTCACAAAACTTACCTAGGCTATATATTTATATTTGTTATGTATATGTATATTATACATTTATGTTTAATTATCAGCAGTCTCCTTCTGCTAGCATATAATTGCATTTTTTCACTCACATTTCTGGTTACACTTCACTTAAAATTATATTGAATTTTGCTATTTCTGGTTTTTATCTCTTATTCATCATCCCCCTGCTGTGGTTATGGGTGCTTGACAGTGAAAATAAGATTCTTAGGTTCATGGAATCTTTATTATACAAAATGTGCATTAATGTCATTTTTATCTGCTAATAGTCTCCATAAGCAGGAAAAGCAATGAAAGGGAATGAAAATTATTATTTATTCACCAGCTTGGTAGGGCATGTCACTAATGAACCATGACTACAGATTGTCTGAACAAATTTCCAGGGTCAGGGAGGGTCCTATCTTTTGATTTTCTTGAAACTATGCATAATAAATATTTACATTTTCAATCCACGTTTATTTTAGTAAATTGGAAATATGGTAGGCATCATATACAGCAGATATAATGCCTGATAAGTGAAAATGCTATTAAATTCATTGTGATTCACTATAGCATTATACATTTTCCACTTGCTATGGAGTGGCAAATTTAGACTCTCTTAAATTCTTCCATATTTCAGTTATTAAATGGAGAAAAATGATAATTTAGATTCTTAGAACTTGAAATTAAATAAATATTGATTCAGTGTGCCTGAGTTCATGCCAGTTGTGTGGAATAGAGATATTAGTAAGACACTCAATATCATCAAGAATTCATTGCAGAAGAAACAGCGTGTCAATGAATGTGTAGACTTTTTGAAAAAGTTTCTCTGATTACCTTGTCTTTATTGCTGGGATTATCACCAATTAACATATAGCAGTTAAAATTCCACTTGCTCTAAAAATTTTTTGTATTTATGTCATGTTGTGGGATTTTTCTAGTTAGCGGTCTAATACTTCCGTGGTGTGTTTGTGTGTGTCTCTGTGTGTGTGTCTATGTGTGTTGTGTGTGTGTTTATGTGCATGAGTTTGGTTATAGTACTTTATAACAATTATCAAGTTTAGTCCATATGACAATTCTAAAATCAACGTATATGTGTTTTCTCTTTCCTCATTCTAAACCATAGCTTATTTGATGCCCATATAGTTCTGCTAAATTATTGCCATTGTACGTTTAGATCTTAAAGTCACCTTGTTTTACTCACTAAATAAATATTTTCTTTGCTTACGGTTTTACTATCAATTAGTGCTACTGTATTATCAGTGATATAGCCAAGAAGACCCATCCATCACCCCCAGTTCTGTTTCTTGACTTCCTCACTTCCAACAAACTTTTAAAAAATCTACTATATTTAACATTCTGATAATTAACATCCTAGACCTGTTCATATCCAGAACCATAACTATATCAGTCTGACCCCTTCCATTTGCCCTTGACTCTAATTGGTCCACTCCAAGCTATTTTTTTTACCTAATTTAGACCTCCAATCCATCAATCCATCAAACTTGTCCACTATCCAGTCTCCATATGCTATCTTCATTTCTCTTTGTACACACTTAAGCTCATAATCCATTATTTGTCCAGTTTTTGCAAGCAATCTCCTAGACTCCCTTTTTTTCCTCTCTCCCTTTACTCTCTCTCTCTGAGAACACCCTAATTTGGGTTGTAAAATTCTTAAGTATTTTATCTTGCAGCATCCTTTATTTCTCTGAAACATTATTCTCCATTTTTACTGAGTTATCCGCATCAGTTTGTCAATACATGCCATGTAAAGCCAATAAGATAAAAAACAATTATATTGACCCCTCCATTCACACCCAGCCATTGCTCCATTTCTCTGCTTCTTTTCACAAAAACACTCCAAAAATGAGTTGTTTCTCTTTCTTTTCTCCATTTCCTTGCTACTCTTTCACTCTTCAACCTACTGTATCTCCCTCAAGTTTTCACATCTATGCTACTACTGTTGAGGTCAGCAAGGATATCTCTTACTGCCAAATTTAATTTTTTGTTCTGTGGTCCTTTACATGCCTCACCAGTACCCTTGCACACAAATAGCTGCCCCTTTCTCCTTGAAATACTTCCCTCCCCTTGCATACCTTTTGGTCTGCATGGTAAGTTGACTCTTCTGACATGTGTTCCAACTTTTTATATATAATTTATTATTTGAAAATTATGTATGCAGGAATTTTAGTAATGACCGTGGCAAAGTATAGAGATTGAAACATTAGTTTTGTTTGTGTAGCATGATTACAAAGCAAATCAATCTGGTGGTGACTTCTTGTCTTTATATTGTGGCCAAGCAAGTGTGATCCTGTAGACAGCACTTGAGACAGTGCCAATACTTTTCATCAGATGTATGATTATAACATGCGAAACTATTCCCTAGATAGGCAACCTCAGTTACCTTGTTCTGGGAGTAAATTTTATGGAACAAGCCCAACCACCAAATTTGTAAGCATCTAATTTCCTGTGTCTATATTCTCTTATTCTCTTATCTGCAACTAAATTCTGTATGATGCAATTTCTGTAACATTCTCTTGTTCTCTTTATTTCTCTTGTTGCTACTTTGGAGTCTTCTCAGCTAACAACTTTTCTTTTGCTCAACATCAAATAGTAAACATCAGGCATCCTGAAAGCATTTCTCTTCTTTAGTTAAAAGAAGATTTGATTTACTTTCTGAGATAATCTCATTCAGTCTCATGCTGTACATATAATGCCATCTATGTGCTGATGGCTGCCAACCCATTTTCATCTTTTAGTTTAAATGTCTTGTGAGCTCTATATTTTCATATCAAACTTCTTCCTTCATATCACCACTTGTATCTCTTTGACACATTCTAAAATACTCATTTTTTCAAACAGTATACTTGTTCCTCAACTAGTACCTTTTCTTCCCCGTGAAATTTATTATCTTTCCAGGATTATATATTTTGATAAATTGCTCAGCAATCAACCTGAATATCTCAAAAGTTTCCAAAGATTAGTTTAGTTAATTCTTACAAAGAATCTTATGATGGAGGTGCTATCATTATTTTCATTTTACATATAAGAAAATTCAGAGATGTTATGTAACTTGTGACATATTACATAGTAAAATGTAGAGCCAGGATTCAAAATGAAACCTATACTTTTAGAAAACTCTACTTTTAATGACTAAACTATGCAGCATTCTAATGAAAATAAGTGGTTTTAAACTTAAAAGAGCCCTAACATTTGTCAAATGTTCTGTACTGGGCCGTGGGACTGTGATTAGATCCCCATGGAATTCTCACAACAACCTCATGTAATAAGCATGTTTATGGCTTTGTAAAAATGATAAACTATATATTCAAAGAGATTCATAAGTTTATCAAGTAAACGTTCACTAAGGAAGGACAAAGACTAATGGCAGACAAGATATACACAGAAAAGGTGTTTAGTACCCAGATAATTATAAGACATCTCCTTTGTTATTGGGCTGAGGTTTCCAAGATAGGTAAGCAGGATTCAGATTTAGTATCTGGAACTCAGTGAAAAGGAATAAAATTAGCAGAACTATAGTCAGCGGTTGTCATGTAGCAGGTCTTTATCTTTATCTTCCTCAGACAATGGTCCCCATGGAGATCAGTTGCTTTGCATGAATGTGACAGACCTGCAGGTTCCAAAACTGTGGTCTATCCACAGAAGCACAGTGTGTGAAGAGAGAAGAGTCTCTAAATTAGGGGAACCCTAAGGAGAGGGATGAGTTTCTCTCATGATTTCTCCTCTCCTCTTCTCCCCCTCCTCTATTTCCTCCTCCTTCTCTTTCTCTCTACCTTTTTGTCCCTCTCTGTCTCCCACTTTTCCCCCTCTTTTTTCCAATTGTGTCCTTTATTTTGAAAGACGTTTTCCTAAAAGTAAATAAAGGAAATGTCGGGGTTGGAACTCTAAAGTCCAGAAGCAAGAAATGGCTGTTCAGAGTTGGTTAATGAAATCTGAGTGTCTTTTCTTGTCATTTTCAAGAGTGCAGGGATGAGTAAAATTTCAGAGCACATCTTGCTTGTCCTGTAAGCCATTCATTCCTTCACCCATCCATTTATCATTTTCTTAAACACATGTCAAATACTGGTAAGTGTGAGCTACTTGACTATCCTGAAGGTAGAAACAAAAGCAATCTGAAGTTTTCCTGTCCTTGAATGTTGACAACTCAGTAGATATACAGATCTAAGAAGAGGTAGAAATAATATTAAGTAAATTTTTAGCACCATGCCATGTGCCTTGTACAGATTTAACACCTAAATCACACTGTGAATTAGGCATTATTCTTATTTTACAGATGAGGAAATCGAGGCCTGAGAAACGTTTCTAAGATCGCTCAGTTACTGAGTAGAAAGGCTATGATTATAACCCATTTTATTCAGACCCTGAAATCTATACCTCCTTTACTACACTACAGTGAATCTTCTGATAGCAATACTACATATGAAGTGTTAAAACTTATTTGACATTTAAGATGCTGTGAAACTTTAGAGAGGGGCAAGTGACTTTGCATGTAGTTATTATAAAGAGCTTCCTTGGAGTCTATAATGATGCATTTGGATAGCATGTACCATTTTATTACATTTAAAAAAATCGGATTCCTTGAAAAGTGCTGACTAATTGGATTACTAACCTGAAAAAAAAGCAGTTTTTAAAATTCGGTTTGTTCAGGGTTTTTTTTTATTTTGTGTTTTTGTAACCACTGTTTATGTGGTTAATTTGCGTCTGTGGAAACAACACATAGCCAAAGCTCAGAGGATATAAGTATGGTGTGTTAGTTACCTGTGATTGCTGTAGCAAATTACTCCAAACTTGGTAGCTTAACAACAGAAATTTTATTCTCTCCCACTTCTGGAGGCCAAAAGTCTGAAGTCGTTTCACTGATATGGAACCAAGGTCTCAGCAAGACCATACTCCCTCTGGAGACTCTGGGAGAGTTCATTTCTTACTTCTCTGAGCTTGTCGTGGTTGTTGGCGTTACTTCACTTCAATCCTTAAGGCCACCAACTTCATATCTCTCTCTGCTCTGTCTTCACCTTATCTTCTCCTCTATGTGAGTCCCATCCCTCTGCCCATCTTTTATAATGATGCTTCTAATTGCATTTAGGGCCCACTGGATAATTCAGTATAATATCCCCATCTCTCAATATCCTTAATGCAATCACATCTGCAAAGAACCTCTCCCCCTGGTAAGGTAACGTAAGTTCTAGGAATTAGTACCTTGTATCTGCAGGGGCAATTATTCAGTCTACCACGTATGGTTAGCCAGGATGGAAATGTTTCCAGTCTTGACAATTTAAAAATGAAATAATGCTGGCATAAAGTGGACAATAAAATACAGCAAAGAGAGGCAGAGAATAGTATGGGCTATTATATCTTTCTGGAAAGGCCTCAGAGTCTTTACCTCATGAAATAAAGATTAGCACATTCATCAGTCAAGATGAACTTGGTTATGCTGCAGGAAAAAAAATGGCAAAACCATATTAAAGCTGATAAACCATCTTATACCAACAAAGGTTTCAACTGACTCCTATCACTTGTCTTTCATGGGTCAGCTGTGGTTCAGTTTCATATTTCCTTCACTCTGGAACCCAGGGTTATGAAGTAACCTCTGTGTGGATAAGTGTGTGTTGTTCTGGAAGAGGAAAAAAAAATCATGACAGAGACTGACTCTTAAAATTTATTCCAGGCCAAGTGTAGTGCCTCATGCCTGTAATCGCAGCGCTCTGGGAAGCCTAAGCAGGAAGATCCCTTGAGTCCAGGAGTTTGAGACTCCTGGGCAACAAAATGAGACTTTGTCTCTATAAAAAATAAAAAATTTGGCTGGGTGTAGTGGTGCATGTCTGTGGTCCCAGCTACTCAGGAAGCTGAGATGTGAGGATCACTTGAGCCTGGGAAATCAGGATTGCTGTGAGTCATGATCATGCCCTTGAACTCCAGCTTGAGCAACAGAGTGAGACACTGTGTCAAAGGGAGAAAAAAATTTTAAGTTTTATTTTAGAAATGACATACTGTTCTCACATATGTGATTTGAACAAGATTGGGGGTTTAATCCTTCTCCAGGAAGAGGTACCAAATATTTGATAATTAAGGCTAATTATTAATATAATATAAATTAAATATATTGCTAATATATAAATACATTACACAGGTAGCCAATAAATAGGGTAACGATAGATAGATAGATAGATAGATAGATAGATAGATAGATAGAGCAAGAGAAAGAGAGAATAATAAAATATAAGGTAATCCTCCATTGTTGTGAATGAGAAAGTCTTTAAAAATTTTTTGGCTAAATTTCCTATGAATAAACTTAAAGATTTAGGTGAATATGTCAAATTCTACTTTTTGTAATGTTTAGTTTTGTAACTTAGTTGCATATTGAAAATCATATGTGTAAAAATACACACATACAGATTTAACTTTCCTCCAATTTTGTGAACAATTTTATTCAAACTCCTTTCATGCATCTTCTGTATCATTCGTTGTGACCATTAGAACCACTTTTCAAATAATCTAGCATGGAATTTTAAAACCCATCATCCTCAATTCCATTTACATTATTTGAAATGTAGAGACTTTTAAATTCAAGTATGATCTCACTGGAAAAGTTAAGCCAAGTTCCAAGTAGCATTAACCAATACTGATACCGAATTCTAGTACCAGTATAAATATTATTATCTTTTAACAGATTTGTTGTTGTAAAGAAGTATTTTCTTCATAACAAAATTCTTTATTACCTTTAAAAATGAGTTTTAAAGACACATCTGTGAAGACAGCTAACAGCTGACTGTGATATCATATAAAGTGTTAATGACTAAATATTTGTTATATCTCTTTGCCTTCTGTTTTTACTCATAGCACCAGATTTTCTTGAGCATCTCAGACAACTGAGGTCATATTGTGCCTTCCTCAAAATATTTTATTGTGTTTAGAACAAGTTAATGGGGAAATGGCCTATGAGAAGGAAGCATTTTTTTTTTAATACTTAAAGTTCTGGGATACATGGGTATAATGTACAGATTTGTTACACAGATATACACGTACCACGGTGGTTTGCTGCACCCATCAACCCGTCATCTACATTAGGTATTTCTCCTAATGCTATCCTTCGTGTTGCCTCCTACCCCCCAACAATCTCTGGTGTGTGATGTTCCCTTCCCTTTGCCTATATATGCTCATAGTTCAACTCCCACTTATGAGTGAGAACATGTGGTGTTTGGTCTTCTGTTCCTGTGTTAGTTTGCTGAGAATGGTTTCCAGCTTCATCCTTGTCCCTGCAAAGGACAATAATTCATCCGTTTTTATGGCTGCATAGTATTTCTTGGTGTATATTTGCCATATTTTCTTTATCCAATCTATCATTAATGGGCATTTGGGCTGCATGTAAGTCTTTGCTATTGTGAATAGTGCCACAATAAACAAATGAGTGCTTGTGTCTTTGGAGCAGAATGATTTATAATCCTTGGGGTATATACCCAGTAATGGGATTGCTGGGTCAAATGGTATTTCTGGTTCTAGATCCTTGAGGAGTCTTCACACTGTCTTCTACAATGGTGGAAATAATTTACACTCCCACCAACAGTATAAAAGCATTCCTGTATCTCTACATCCTCTCCAGCATCTGTTGTTTCCTGACTTTAATGATTGCTATTCTAACTGGTGTGAGATGGTATCTCATTGTGGTTTTGATTTGCATCTCTCTAATGTCCAATGATAATTAGCTGCTTTTCATATGTTTGTTGGCCACATAAATGTCTTCTTTTGACAAGTGTCTGTTCATATCCTTCTCACACTTTTTGATGTTTTATTTTCTTGTAAGTTTGTTTAAATTCCGTATGGATTCTGGATATTAGTCCTTTGTCAGATGCATAGATTGCAAAAATTTTCTCCCATTCTGTATGTTGCCTGTTCACTCTGATGATAGTTTATTTTGCTGTGCAGAAGCTCTATAGTTTAGTTAGATCCCATTTGTCAATTTTGGCTTTTGTTTCAATTGCTTTTGGTATTTTAGTCATGAAGTCTTTACCCATGCCTGTGTCCTGAATGGTATTGCCTAGATTTTCTTCTAGGGTTTTTATGGTTTTAGGTCTAACATTTAATTCTTTAATCCATCTTGAGTTAATTTTTGCATAAGGCATAAGGAAGGGGTACAGTTTCAGTTTTCTGCATATGGCTAGCCTGTTTTTGCAACACTATTTATTAAATAGGGAATCATTTTCCCATTGCTTCTTTTTGTCAGGTTTGTCAAAGATCAGATGGCTGTAGATGTGTGGTGTTATTTCTGACATCTCTGTTTGTTCTATTGGTCTATATATCTGTTTTGGTACCAGTACCATGCTGTTTTGGTTACTGCAGCCTTGTAATATAGTTTGAAGTCAGGTAGTGTGATGCCTCCAGCTTTGTTCTTTTGGCTTAGGATTGTCTTGGCTATATGGGCTCTTTTTTAGTTCCATATGAAATTTAAAGTAATTTTCTTCTAATTCTGTGAAGAAAGTCAATGGTAGCTGGATGGAAATAGCATTGAATCTATAAATTACTTTGGGCTGTATGGCCATGTTCACAATATTGATTCATTCTGAACATGAACATGGAATGTTTTTCCAATTTTGTGTTCTCTCTTACTGAGAAGGAAGCACTTTTAAAACCCATACATAAGATGACTCATTTCAGAAGAAAGATTTTATGGAGCAATCTTCTCTTGTATCTGGGCATATATGGTTTATGCGAGAAAAGCAGGCCAAGGAAGAAAGGGAGAGTATAATTAAGCAAAATTCTCAGTTATCTCAGTAGGAAACCAATAAAACCGTTGTACAATCAGTAATTTACTAAGGAGCTGTATGCATGTATGATACAAAGAGATTAAAATAACAACTGGAAAACATAAAACGTTAAATGTAGTTTTTGATATTAAAAGGAGGTATTCGAGGATGGAGCAAAACAATTTTTAATTAAGAGATCTTTATTATTTTATTTTAAAATTATATACATTATACTTTTAACAATTATAACACAGTTAAACATCAATAAAAGAAATTTAACCCATTAGGCAATACTGTCGGCCTCATAATCCGTAACATCTAAAACGAATCTCTATGAGCATATGATAAACCTTAGGTAGCTTGCGCCTATAATCATGTTATGAATTACTTCACTTCAATTAGGAGATACACCACCAAAACATATGCTGCCACTACAGCGCTCCTTTGCATGAATTAATGAAAATGCTGCTTTATGCTCTTTTTGTCCTTTTTGGCTGTAATTTGGAAATGCTTGGCTATAGTGCTGTTTAGAGATAGTTAAAGGTGGTTGCTAACATTTGTTACGCATCATGTCCTATGGATCCCCTTGGATACAAATGCTTTAATTACTCCAGTGGAATGAAGTGAAACACTTCACTGTATTGATTTGTCAGGTATAAGACATTCCTTGCTCTGCTAATTCTTGGCTCTGGCTGTTAAAGAGCCATGGCACCTTGGTTTGCAGCCCAGAATAAGTTACATAAATAACTTCCTTGTGGCTGGTCCACCTCCAAACTTGATGTGGTGCCACTATTTGTTAATATCGTATCAGTGAGCAGACCTGCTCGGAATATGCAATGGCTTTCTTCATCTAGAAATTGCAGGAACAGTGACAGGTTAAGCACATGAATACAGGTGAAATAGCATTACAGCCCATGGCATCACCCAGAATTCATTTACATAAAAAAGCTATTTTCACAATCAGGTGGACCATATATGTCTACTCTGCTCTTTTTGGCCCAGCTTTTAATAACATTACATAACTTAAAACTTTTCTAAAATAAATTCTTTCCTGTTGATTTAACAGTAACAGTTATCTACAGTATATAGGATATAATTATGGACTAATATTAGATGGATTTATGTGCATTGTGTTATATCAAAGATAAATTATATTTCCTTACCACTCCACTTATCACCATAGAAATGACATGAAAACTCAAATAACCTGCATCTCCATGTGATTATTTTCTTTGCTTAATCTCGGGTGTCTCATACTGTGAGTAGGAGGAATCCATTTGTTCCTAACTACAACTTCGATGAATGTCCAACATGTGAGGTGAAAGTTACTGTATATAAGAAGCAACTATGACAATAAGAAGTCCAAGCATTTTTCAAAAAACTTTTTGCACAACTCTGCCCAGTAGCGGAACTCTCTATGGAACAGGAGCAACCTGCTCTAATTGAAATATTTTGGTGATACATGCAAATGTTAGGAAGAAAAAAAAAAAAAAAAAAAAAAGCAGAGAAACTGCTCTTGGTCTCTGGGAGAATTCTTTCAGCTCTCAGTGTGATCTGTTTATCTCAGACTTAGAAGCATGTAGTCATGCTGTGGTTTAAAAAAAATACTGTTCTATACTCATACGTGTGCAAGTATCATTTTAATAAATTGTTTATCAAACAGTTGTTATATTTCCCCTATTACAATCCCAACTATGTATTTCGGAAAGGTAACTGCACTGTTAAATCTTTCACAAAAATAAAGCAGTAGTTACAGAGATTTTAGGCTGTAGCTGAGGAAAGGGGGAAGGATAATATGCTTTCCCTTTGCCTTTACCTTCTACTAGATTAAAGGTATTCCTGGACTATAAATATGATTTTGAGAAATGTAATACAATTCTGTCACTCCAGAATATTTTGAAAGCCCCATAAAGCTGTAAGACTGCTATTGGTTTTAAAATTTTTATACAGTGCTACCTTTATTTATGAATACTAAATCATTCAAATAATAGTGAGTAAATGGTATTCCAAAAATTTTAACAGTCCCAAATATATAGGAAAGAATTATTTACTCAAAGAAGCCACTTTATGCAAATATACAGGTGTAGAGTGATGTTTTGTCACATGTAGAAATAGATGATAAAGGAAAAACAGAGAAGGTATTCGTTTTATAAAATTTAATTTATTGTTGTTGTTGTTTTAGGTTTAATTGTTATCAATTTATTTTGGTAAGAGAATTTTACAAAATAAAAATAAAAATGTCATGTCCAAGTCAGAAGAAACAAAAGCAATTTTTAGCAATACTTACACTAGTAAGGTTCAGAAAAGTTGAAGAGTGACAATCTTATCCTCAAGATTCCAGTTTCTGTGTAGATTCCAGAAATAATATAGAAGTATCACCTTGATCAAACCGGTTTTGCTCTCATGGACTGAGTTTTTTTATACACCTATATAAAAAGGAATATTGGATTAAATAATAATATATGTTCCACATTCATCATCCTATAATTCATACAATAGTTCTTTTTGTCTAAAATATAATTCTGTCTACATATTCACATGTAAATGTTTAAACTTTTTTTTTTAATAAAATCTCCTTCACCATCAATCATTCTTGGGTATATTTTTCAAAAGGTTTATAATGAATTTTTAAAATGTTTAGAATAGATTTAGATATAGAGATTAGTGGCGAAGGTAGTACAGAGTTTCTCTATATCCATTACTCTTTGACTTGTTAAATCTTACCTTATTATGGTCCATTTGTCACAATAAGTGAAACAGTAGTGATACATTCTTATGAACTTAAAGTTCATACTATTTTCAGATTTTCTCACCTTTTAACTATGTCCACTTTCTCTTTCATGATAACACATTCAATATTCATGTTTACGCGGGCTCCTGTTTACTGTGACAGTTTCTCAGGTTTCCCTTGTTTCTGGTGACCTTGACATTTTTGAAGAGTACTACTCTGGCATTTTTACAGTGCCCTGTAATTGGAATGTGTCAGATTTTTGTCTCATGATTAGGCTGTAGTTATCCTTTTTTGTGAGGAGGACCACAGAGGTAAAGTGGCATTCTGGATACATCATATCTAGGAGGGTGCACACTGTCAACATGAATTATCACTATTGATGTTAACAGTAATCACTTGGCTGTGATAGTGTTTGTCGTATTTTTCCACTGTAACAGAAACTGCTTTTCCCCCTCTTTCCATACTCCTTGGAAATATTTCACTATGTACAACGTACACATAAGGAGTGAAAAGTTAGACTCCACTTCTTTGAGGGCAAAAACATCCTAATAAGCCATTTGGCACTTTTTCTGTGTGAAATATTTGTCTACTCTTTCCCGTTATTTATTTATTAAATCATTTGTTTATATTACCATAGACTGATGAACATTTATTTATACTTCGGACTAGGAGCCAATACTATGTTTATGTGTTGCATGAAATGTTACAGATTTGACCACTGGGAGTTCTTTCATTTTGCTCCCATATTGCATTCAGATACCCCCATAATTATGATTTTTGCTTTTTGTTTAAAGAACTTCTTTACCTTCAGGCACTACAAGATGCTCCAGGACCATGTTGTACATTTCCTGTCCCAGTTCTAGAATCAGTCATTCCTCCCAGAATCCCTGGGAGCATGGTATTTTTTTGATTATTTCTTTGATTAGAGCATGGTATTAGAAAATAAGATCCGAGCATTAGAAGCACTCTTTACTACCAGAGCGTCATTGCCTATGCCCTCTCAGCTGACTGAGCAAGGAAATAACTGTGTGCATACAAATGCATATATATATGTGAATATCTGAACATATTTATAACACATCCATCTGTATCTATATTAAACTAAACATGAGGTCATGTTTATGCCTCCAACTCTAAACCATTAGCATATGGATCATTCTAATATTCTCTTGCTTATCTGTAACCTCCCACTCCAATAGTTTGAAACCTGGCTTCCACTGTCTACCATCTATTTAACTATCTGATACTAGTATATACATGTATTGTGGTTTTAGGACTGTTAACCTTTACTTTCGTGGGAAGCAATGTTATCAGTTAGAAATGAAGGTTTATTATGTGCAGTCCCTTTTGCCTTTAGTCATATAGTCCCCATTCTTTTCCAAAGATACTTAAGGTCACTGTATTTCCCCACCCCCCACTATCCTCTTCAGTGAGGTTGTTTCATAATTTGTAATACAGATAGACTATTTTCTTACAGTTCCCATTCTATGCTGGGATTCCTGGAAATGCCAAATTCTTCAATTTCTATACGCTAAGGTTCACTCTTTATGTGGAGAAGTTCTACGGGTTTTGACAAATGCACAATAGCATGCTATTTTGCATTACAAAATAAAACAGTATAGTCTAACTACCATTAAAAATAATCCCCTCTGGATATTCAGGCAACTCTCCTACCACCCTCCCAAATCTCTGGTAAGTGTGGATGGATTTGCTATCTCTGTAACTTTGCCTTTACAAAATTGTATGTAAATAGAGTGATACTATATGTATCATTGTTTGACTTCTCTCTCTTAGCAAAATACAGTTAAGATTCATCTATCTTTTCGCATGGCTTGATAGTTCATAGTGTTTTACCACTGAAAGATAGTGTTCCACTTTATGCATGTTCTTCTGTTTGCTTATCCATTCATTTATTGAAAGACATTTGGTTGCTTCCCATGTTTAGTGATTTTGAATAGAAGTGTAAATCTTTGTGTGCATGTGTTAGTATGAACATAAATTCTCAAATTGATGGGAAATACTAAGGAATGCTATGTCTGCACCACATAGCAAGGCTTTATTTAGCTTTATAAGAGGCTACCATACTGTATTCTAAAGTGGCTATCTCCTTTGGCATTTTGACCATTAATAATTGAGATTTCTTATTGCTTTGCATCTCCACCAATAATTTGTATTGTCAGTTTCTAGATTTGTAAGCATTAGACTGGGTCAGCACTGGTATCTCATTTTTTAAATTTTCATTTCCTTAATGGATAATGAAGTAGAGTGTGTTTACAGATTTTCCACTTTCATATTTTCTTGGTAAAATGTCTGCTCAGATTTTTTGCTCATTTTTATTTGGGTTCTCTGTTTTACTTGTTGGGTTTTATGACTTGTGTATGTTGGCTAAATTCTTTATCAAATATATGCTTTGAAAATATTTTCCCCTAGTCTGACTCATTTTTTGATTATCTTAAGAGTGTTTTTGATGAAACAGAAATTTGGCATTTTTCTCTCTGCTTTTTGCATGTGGATGTCCAATTGCCCCAGCATCAATTACTAAAAAGTTTATTCCTTCTCAACTGTATTGCCTTGGTAGTTTTGCTAAAAATCAATTGATAATATTTGCATAGGTCCCCTTCTGTGATCCATATTTTATTCCAGTTTTCTATATGTCTATTATTTCATCGATACCATACTTAATTATTAATTGTAGCTTTATACTAAGTTTTAAAATGAAGCTGTGTAAGTCCTGCAACTTTGTTCTCCTTTAGGTTTTGTTGGTTGTTCTTATTCTTTTATCTTTCCATATAAACTTTTGAATTAGTTTGTTAATATTTACAAAATTGTTTCCTATGATTTTGATTTACTTGGATTGAATCTATAGATCTACATTTTTTTTTTACTTAAGGATGAGAGTGACAATTTCCAAACCCTACATTTTGAAGTTGAAACTGAAAGTCAGTATCCTTTGATTAAAAGTGATATGTTATTGGTGTCTACTAGTGAGATAATAGGATGAGGATGGTATTCTTTTGTCATGGTGGATAGTGTTTCAATAATTTGTTTTCAAATAAGATTCAAAATAAGAATATATTTTGTATAAGCATGACATATATGGCTGTCTTAGTGAAAATAGTAATTATTACCTTGATTTTTCTGTCACAAAACAACTCCCCTCCTTGAAAAATTTCAGAGTTACATTTGATAGCAGATACCCTAATCAAAATGAATTTTCTTTGATTTCATCTGATTTACTAGTACTTAAAAGTTACTGACAAAGTTATCATAAGCCAAAATTTTCATGTTCCTTTGTTATGTCAATGATTTGGTGATGTAAGTTAGTAGAAAATCAGAGATGGCTAAAAATATCTCCAGCTGTTAAAGGATCCCAGCCTAAGTTATCCGAGTAAATGCCACATTCCCCTATAGGCTTGTCTGATGTAATGATATATTCAGTGTTAATTAACCATAGAGAACCCATCTGGGAAAATATAGACAAGGTTGCACAGGAGTGAGACAATAGTTAAGAATCAAAAATCATAAATCTGGAAATCCTGATGCCCCATGAAATCTTAGCTAGACAATAATTAAAATTATGTAGATATTTTTAAATGTTAACAGCAGTTAACACAAATAGCATTTTTATTACATGCAGAATTAAATTGTATTAAATGCTTGAACTGGAAAATATGTATATTTAGTTACTTGGTCGGAAAATTGGAAGAAATTTACTTATATCCAATATCTTCTCATCACGCATAAAACGAAGACCTAAGCAATCATATGATTCTGGGAAACATTTACTATTTCAAAAAGATTCTCATTGTTATAAATAATTAAGTAGATGTCATAACTGCCTTTAAATAACTCACACATACACACACACATGAACAAAAAAATTCTGAAACTGTGTCTAAGTTACAAAGGCCTGGGCTAACAGTAACCACAAAAAATGTTTAATAGTATGTTGTATTATGTCATGGTAGATTATTTATGGGCAATGGAGCAAGATGTTCTTAAAGAGAGTTCTCAACATATGACAGCATTCCATCAAGGAAGTCCATAAACCATATCTCCTCTACATTTTTGTCACATCGAAGGGAGACACAACTTTCTCCAATAAGGTGCAATAAGAATATTTGCAGAATAGACATCTTTAGTTGTCCCAAACTGCCTAAAGACTAATATTTGCGTGGATATGTGATCATAAAATATTAGTAAAGCAAAGGACAAAGGCAAATAAATATTGATGATGAAATTTACACAAACTCTGAGTAAATTGCACAGAGAAATGAACTATCTAAACTAAAATTTGTCTTCAATTAGTGTAGCAGTCCTGTATGGAGATGGTGATTATATTGATGAGTGTTAACACACAATAACGACCAGAGTGTTAGCTCACAATACAGACCAGAGTGGGTTACAGTAATGGATCAGAGGATGATATGGAACCAGCAACAGGCCAGAAAGAATGATGAAAGAGTATTTCTTTTCTCTAGAATATTATGAATAAATTAGAAGTTAATGTTAGTTTAAAACTAAAAGTTATGTATGTGAATTCCAGTTTTACATATGTGGTTATGAAGGCAGTTCAATGTGGACAAATTGCTCAGATTTGATTTCTGGTCCTAATACTTAACAGTGGTATAATATTGGAGAAAGATTCATTTTCCTAATCATCTGAGATAATAAATATAGCAGTACCTCAAAACCATAGGATCATTATGAGGATTAGATAATATAATAAATGCAGTGTGCTTAAAAGAGTGTCTTGCATTTAATAATTGCTCATAAAATTAGTTTCTTCATTATATGTTATATAAACAGCATATAAAATGCTGATATGTAAAATACATATATGTATCATAAATTGTGTATGTAATAGACCAGCAAAATTATGAATACTATAGAAATATTTGTTAAGCACATGTATAAAGTAATTTTTGCATATTTTTATTTAACATTTTTGTTCAAATATTTGAGAGTGGGGCATTTTAGAAAGTTGATTCTATACAGTAAATTAAATTATTTTCAATTTATATTTTTATCCTTCTATCCATAAAATCAAAAAGAGAAAAACATTCTATATGGAGTAACCTGACATTAGAGTATCACCTTATGGATAAAAATCTCTATTATTTTTGGAATGAGCAATCTTCAGTAGGCCTCATATTCGTGAGTGTAAAATGCACTTGATTGGCATATGAATGTTAATCTACCTTTTGTGAAAGAATATTTATAAATTCCATTAAGGGCATCTTTTAAAGTCAAATGACTAAATTTTTCTTGTAATTATTCAATTTAATTATACTTGCAATCTAGATTCACCATATAATTATATACTTTCTATTTTATATTTTATTAATTAAGTTCCTTGAAAATGAGGAATACAACATCAAATCTATAAATGACTTGTCATATTACAATCCCTTACCTGGACTTAGCAAACCACACACAGACACACATATGCAAATGCAGCGCACACACACACACACACACATACACACATACACATACACGTCTACATACTGTTTCAAACTTTGAAGTAGAAATAGCTTGATTCCAGCAATATGGAGTATAATTAAATGACCACATAATTTATCATCTAAAGCAGAACATCTTGAAAGTGAAAGGTAGCTTTATTTATAATTACTCAGGAATGACAGATGTGAAGGAGACTGTCAAAGGCAAGCCAAAATGCATGGTGACCCTAACTGGAATATGGGAAAGAGAGCATATACAGTGTTCATCAGCTTGCATGATAGCAAACACTCTTGATTTGATTTGAATCCAGGTGCTAACCTTTTACAGCTGGATAAGTTAATTTATAATATCCTTAGTCATGAGTTTTCTCCTACCAACAGAGGGGTTAATATTACCTTTCATAGAATTGCTATGATAATCTGATGTGAAAATGTGTATAAAGGAATAGTTGTTATGTAAACATAAGATAGGTTAACCGCTGTGTTACTACCTCCATAGTTGTAATGATAAAACAATTTGTTTCCTGGTGATAAACAACATACATTAGTTTATTTGTTCTGTTGATAAATATGGTGAATTAAAAATAATTGCATTGTAGGATGTGCTTTGAAAGGAAACGAGTTAGAGCGTATATATTTGTGAGCCTTCTGCTTTCATTCTTACCTATATTAATCTCTATATATACTTATTTCTTAGTTTGCAATTTTCCTAAATATAGGGACCGGGTCAGTAATTTACTTTAAAATATTTAGAGTTTCTCTAAATATTGCTTATATTTTGGAACAAAAATAGTTTTACCTAACTTTAAGTTCCATTTCTATAACAAATTATGTAACTCTTGAAGTTGCTTAAAAACTTTAACATGTAGTATTTTCCTGTGTTCTAATGTAAAATATATTCCATAAATACAAAAAAAAATTGAGGAGTTTTTTTTTCAGATTCTATGTAACTTTTAATCTGTTCTGGATATATTACTCAATACTGAAATGCATAAATCTTGTTCTAAAATATGCACAAACATTTATACACAGAACACAAAACTGTACCCTTAATATGGTTAAATGCTAAATTTTATGTTATATCTTTTACCACAATGAAAATTTTTGAAAAAATGAAATATCAGCTAATGTAGTCTCTTTGGATAGTTAACACAATTTGTGAAGATACAGGCCTCTAAAACATTATGTTTGTAATCTTCAATGTGCCAGCAAAAATGAATCATTTAGTTTATTAATGAAATGCAGTGAGGCTTATGAGTAAATTTAAATATATTACTGTATGTATACACAGAATTTGTACATAGTAGAATCTCGAATATAAGTGTCTACCACAAAAGCTTAGAGCTACAAGGGATCACCCTACAAATAATCCTCCTCCAATTACAGATATCCTTTTAAATGACATTCGCAGCAAAAACACGCCCTCCCCATTGTACAGTCTTGTTAACGAAGAATTTATTACTTTACAAAAAATCTCACTCTGTGGTAAAAAAACAATGCGTAAGAAAATTCAATGTTGCCGTAATAGTAACTTGTATTTATTAGTTCAGCTTCTAGATTTTGTACTCTAATAGTCTAATCTCTTCTTTGATATTTCTTTAAATCTGTGGAAAGAGCTATTAAATCTTCCATTTAGTTGTTACTTTGTTTTGTTTCATTTTAGGATGAAAGAAAATTATCCCACTTTTTAAAATTATCCTGGTAATCAGAACTTTTATTCCCAGAAGTGATTATGGGAGATGTAGTATAATTTATGCCAGTTACAATGGGTTTGCTATACCATTTTTTCTGTATATTATATTCCAATTAATACATCCTGAAGGTAATGCTACTTTGTACAGTTAGTTTTAGACTGCCACTACATTTATTTAAATGTGTGTGAAAGTAGCATATTTGTATTTGATGTGGAGTGTATTTATGGAGTGTGTGTTCCAGACTGGGATCCTGCATACTTATTTACCAGAATTGTAGTGCTTATTTTTGGAAAATAAATGTTTTACTCATTACTTTGTCAGTCTGCCCTGTCCCCATTCATTATATCACTTGTGCTTATATTCCCTTATAGTTAAATTATCAAGCCAAACTCTCAGAGACAAAATACATGGTGATCAGGACAAATATAACAATATGAGAAGCTTTTTAGCATCAGTAGCACAAAAAAATCCACAAATAACCAAAATGCTCATAAAACTCTCAAGTTGAAAACACTGAACATGATAAAGGAAGGGCTGATTATTTGTTGCATAGAATTATAAGGCAATGAGAAAGGGACATGGGAATAAATATTGAAAAAAGGACATTGATATAAGAATAGTCTTAGTCCAGAAGTCATATTTGGTACTTTATTGTATTATTTGTATTTTATTTCAACACACCTATAATACATTGATTAATAGACTAATTTATGTTATACTTTGATATCTATAAAATAAAATATTTGATACATCAAAATCAGATTTCATAACAGAAACACCTCAATTACTAAAAGGACACATTATTCCAAAGAATGTAATGAGATCTGTGACTTTGGCTGTCTTTAAACTTCTCTTGGCTGTTTTCTCACTTTAAATTGGGCAATACAAACTAATCTTCAACTTACCTTCAAATCTGAATAATCTATGATTGAATAATATATAAGAGATCTGAAAGAGAAGTTACAAAATTTACCAAAGGCCAAGATATATAAAGTTCTGAGGCTATTACCATCCTGCCAACTTTCCTGAAAGTGCAGTCTCTTTAGTTCAGAGAACCTTTGCATGGGATTCCATCTTCAAGTGGAACCCTTTAGACTAAGGTCTGTGATTCATATTTGTATCTCCTTCCTTAAATCTCCTCATTCACAAATACATGTGTATCTCTAATACCCCCACAGAAATAATCAGTATCCATATCTCACTCTATTCCCACATCCCTTCCCAAATGGAAAGCAAATACTATAGTTACCTTATGACTACTTTTGCTGCCAGAGTCCTGAGTAGAGTTCCATCTTCTATCTAAACCATTGTACGGCCTGACCAAGAAATGACAGAGGTCTCTTCTACAGATTTCCAATCCAACCCGAGTAGGTTTGTTAGAGATACTCATTATCAAGTTGAAAATGTCCTTTCTTCCTAGTTTACTGAGAAGCTTTATCACAAGTTGGTTTTAGATTTTATCATATGCTTTTTCTGCATGTGTTGGTAAGACAATAGAATTGTTCTATTTTAGCTTGTTAATGGGATAGATTAATTGTTTTTTCTTCATTCAACAAATATTTATTAATACATTTTTAAATTATGTGCATTGACAGATAATAGAGATAGTTATTAGATGCAACATGATGTTTTGATTTGTATTTACAATGTAGATTGATTAAATCAGACTAAAAGACATAAACTAAAACATATAAAAATATGGAGAGATGCATCTCTATTCTGGGAGTGGCTGAGTCTTTCCTCATTCCTTACATACCTGGGAATACTCCCACTTCTTTGGAAGATCAAACCTAACATAACACTATAGTTGGTTTTTCACATAAGGCCCAAATCACTGTTATGGAAAAAGTACTGATGTTTCGTTTTCATTTCATTTCATTTTCATTCACTGTTTTTTTTTTTTTTTGTAAACTTTTCATTTTAGAACAATACAATTTTTACAAAATGATTGCAAACTAGTACAAAATTTTCCCATTCTTTCCTATTATTAAAATTTTACTTAGTGCTCTGTGTTTGTCATAATTAATGAACCAATACTGATACATCATTAGGGAGAACAGTTCTACCATTTTCTTTGTAAGTCAGCTATCAAAGTTATTCTGCCTACCCGTCATTTTTTAAGATTTTTCTGTGCCACAGTTACACACCGGTTTACTGTGTCTCCCAAAATATAAGAGATCGTAAAAACTCTATGACTTGTCTTGTCAGAATCTTTTGCCTAAGCTTGAAGTGATGTTAGTGTGAGGGGTTGTTAATTCCTCTATGGAGAGCTAACAGCTCTCCGAAAATCTTCTCTTATAATACCCACACTCCCTCCCCACTTACATGCTGATATTGTTGAGGGTGTTAAGTCTCCCATAGTAAGTTTTACCATTCCTCTGCAATTTCCCCATCTTACCCAAGAATATAGTGTCTATTATTTGTTTTCTGTAGCTGAGATTCTCCAATACCTTCATTATTATATCAGAACAATACAAATCAAAACCACAAAATGATATACTGCATACTTACCACAATAGTTGAAAAGAGAAAATATGAAGTGTTATCTAAGCTGTAAACCAACAGACTGTCATACCCTGGTGGTGAGATGATATGTACTTGTAGGATCATTTTGGAAACTATTTGACAGTATCTCCAAAATTTGAATATGTTCTTCTTACGATCCAGACATTGTATATCCAACAAAAATGTGTATGGATGTTTACCAAAAGATAATCACTAGAATGTTTGTAGCAGCATTGTCTAAAATAGATTCAATCTGGAAACTACCCAAAGGCCATCAATTATAGAATGGACAGATAATAAATAATGACATGGTCAAATCAGGGAAATTATGCCAAAATAAGAATAAATAATCTTTAAAAATCCACAGTTAGGGTTCCCTTTTCTCTACATCCACTCTAATAAAAGGTAATACTAAGTTTTATTGACTCCCTGTCAAATATCTCAATAGTAAAAATTATGAGCCTTAATTATCTGGTTCGCATTACATCTGACTTCTGTAATTATATAGAAACTTACTGACATTAATCTTTTCGTTGATAGCCGTTCTAACAGGCGTGGATGATATCTAATTGTGGCTTTAATTTACATTTCCCTGATAATTAGAGATATTGAACATTTTCTTTTATGTCTGTACACTGTTGGTGGTATGTAAATTAATATAGTGAATTTGGAAAATCGTCTGGAAATTTATTAAAAACTAAAAATAAAATTAACATATGATCCAGTTATCCTACTTCTAGGGTAAATATCCAAAAGAACTGAAGTTGGTATGTCAAAAGGATAGCTGCATTCATTTCATATGTCCATTTTAGCATTATTAATAATAGCCAAGAGATGGAAGCAATGTAAATGTCCATCAACAGATGGATAAAGATAATGTGGTATGTATACAGAATGGAATACTATACAGCCTCTAAAAAGAAGGAGATTTTGTCTTCTGTGACAACACAGATGAAATTGGAGGACATTATGCTAAGTGAAATAAACCAGGTGCAGAAAGACAAGTGTGGTATGATCTCACTTAAATGTGGTATCTAAAACAGTTATTCTTATCCAAACAGAAGCTAGCAAGGTGTTTATTAGAGGCTAGAGTAGGAAAGGGGGAAAAAAGCCTGGAAAAAAAGGAGATGTTAATCAAAGTGTACAAAATTTCAGTTAGACTAGAGGAATAAGTTTTGGTGGTCTTTTGTACCATATAGTTGTCACAATTAATAATAGTTCTATATCTCAGAGTTTCTAAAATAATGCATTTTCAATGTCCTCACAACAAAAAATGCTAAGTTGGTGAGGTAATGGATTTATTAATTACCTTGACTGCATCTTTCTACAATGTATTCATCATATTGTATCCCATAAATATATAAAATATTTGTCAATTAAAAATAAATTTTAAAAAATAGGCCAGGTGCAGTGGCTCATGCCTGTAATCCCAGCACTTTGGGAGGCTGAGGTGGGCGGATCACAAGATCAGGAGTTCGAGACTGGCCTGACCAACATGGTGAAACACTGTCTCAAAAAAAATATACAAAAGTTAGCTGGGCATGGTGGCGTGCACCTGTAATCCCAGCTACTCAGGAGGCTGGGGCAGAAGAATTGCTTGAACCCAGGAGGCGGAGGTTGCAGTGAGCCGAGATCGGCCACTGCACTCCAGCCTGGGTGACAGAGTGAGACTCTGTCTCAAAAAAAAAAAAAAAAAAAAAAAAAAAAAAAATCAGTGAACTTCAAAAACAAAATATCTGTTGGAGAATTGCTTTATGGCTGACCATGTCATGTGGTTGATCTTAGAGTATGTACTGGTGTGCAGGTGAGAAAATGTATTTTTTTATTGTGTTGGGTGGAGTAGGTATCTGTTAGGTCCAGAGACCATTATCCTAAACAACACAGTAACAGAAAACCAGATATTACATGTTCTCACTTATAAGTGGGAGGTAAACATTGAGAACACATAGACACAAAGCTGGGAACAATAAATACTGAGGCCTACTTGGGGGAGTAGAGCAAGAATTGAAAAACTATCTACGAGGTACTATGTTCACTACCTGGGTGATGAAATCATTTGCACACCAAACCTCAGTGACTTGTAATCTACTCATGTAACAGACCTGCACAGGTAGCCCTGAATCTAAAATAAAAGTTGAGAAAACGATAAAAATAAAACATAATGTTCAATAAGTAAATTCTGACACAAAATAATACACGTTGTATTATCTCATTTACCTAAAGTGTGTGTTGGAAGAGAAAACAAATCAAAATTGTTATAAATTGAGCTAGTGGGCCTCCTCTGGGGGAGATAAGGACTAGAAAAGAATGTGATAGGGGTTCTGTGGTAGTCGCTCTTTTTCTGAATTTGAATGCTGGTTTCACAGATATGTTTACTTTGTGGAAATAAGTCCAGCTATTTATTTATGTTACGGCATTTTACTGCATGTCCATTAGGATCTTAAATTAAATTTAATCCTTTGTGCTGGAGCTGCAAAGTAAGTAAAAAAAAGATTTACATTTTTGTTTTAAAAAATAAGGAAAAATTATACCATTAAATTAATACGGTATAATCACTGTTTCTCCAGGTTTTTCTTAGGTTAGACTTTTTCCATGCAAATGACAGAGGCTCCCTTGTTATTTGATTCTTTCTGATTGTAGCAATATCTATTCTAATAAGAGCTAGTACTACCACTCATTGACTTCCTATCGAGTTCTTCACAAAGCAAAAGCTTTGAGCCTTAATTCCCTGGTTCCATTATACCTAACTTTTGTAATTACACAGGAATAGTCAAAAATGTATGTTCTAACACAGCTTATCACTTAGACTTTCCATTTTCTCACAACACCAACAATTAACAACTCCATCATTCTTGTGACGATCCTTTAAAACTTGTCATCTCAGTATATTTCCACATCATGAATTTTATTTTCTCATAATTCATGCCCTTAACTTGAAGACGGAGTCTCGCTCTGTCACCCAGGCTGGAGTGCAGTGGCGTGATTTCTGCTCAGTGCAAGCTCCGCCTCCCGAGTTCACGCCATTCTTCTCCCTCAGCCTCCTGAGTATCTGGGACTACAGGCGCCCACCACAACGCCCGGCTAATTTTTTTTTTTTTTTTTTTTCAGTAGAGACGGGGTTTCACCGTGTTAGCCAGGATGGTCTGGATCTCCTGACCTCGTGATCCCTCCCAAAGTGCTGGGATTATAGGCGTGAGCCACGTCACCCAGCCAATAATCTTATTTCTTTATTCTCTTATCTGTTCACGCCAAGAACTCTGGTGTCTTAAACAGTTCTGGTGGTCGTGGTACCGTCAGGACTCTCTTGGATTTATTCCCTTCTTATCAATCTTAATTTTTTTTCATATATCACTTCAGTTTCTGCCAATATCTGCAATTGCCCTATCTTTTTATAATTGGACTTTTTTGTCAATTCAATAATGCCCAGTTCTATATCTGTACCTAGACTTTCAAATTCTATTGGAGAAAATGGTATAACTTATATGTTGTGGCTATTAAACTTGTGTGTTCTATAAATGTGACTAGATCTTTTGACACATGCATCAGGTCATACTGCTTAGTAATGTTGTGTAAGAAACTACCTCAAAATTTTGTGACTTAAAACAACAATTAATTTATTCTCACAGATGTTTGGGTCAGATGGGGTGACTCTACTTTATGTTTGATATAAATGGGTCCAGGTTGCTTCCACAAGTTAGCTCATTCTTGGTCAAGTAGGCCAGCTGGAGAATTCCTCTCACAGCTATGACAGAGGATCAAAGAATGGTGTCTGATAATGCAAATGATTTCTACGTATCTGCTCGCAACACATCTAAAATCCTTTGACCAAAGCACCCACAATCCTGAGCTCAAAGTCAAAAGTGGAAAGTTGTGTGGAAATTTAAATGGCAAAAGACAGTACACAATGTCCATTAACAAACCAATACTACGGTGTGTTTCTGTTTGGTTCCAAATATAATTCCCTCATTGTAACAGACCCTTTGTCTCCTACTTCTCAGGGAAAAAGTCTGTTCAGCATGAATTTCTACAATTTTCTATCTTCTCATTTCCATCTTTGGATTTACCTGTATTTCTTTTTATGCTTTCCTATATCTTTCCATTCTCAAAGTGAAAGAAAAATTTATTTGTTTTTAGTATATTCTCGAGCTAATTCTTAAAAATTTAGATTCCTGTTTCTCAATTGAGCACATCTGTCTTTCTAATATCTGTGTGTGTGCATGTGTGTGTGTGTGTGTGTGCAGGCACACATCCTCTAACTTCTCCTGCCTTGTTTATATAAGGTGCTGTAAAAAAGTCTATGTCCTGGAGGCATTTTGTTTAAAACATAATATTCAAAATCAATTATTGGGGAAGACAAATGTAAAAAATATGTATTTCATCTTTTAAAGCCAATTGCTTTAAGATCCTTCAGGGAGACTATGGGAAAGAAAAAAGTTTGCCTGATTTCTAAGAATCCCTTAGACAGCAGTGGCAAATTAGCAAGGTCAGTGCAAACTTCTCAGGACATACCTTCCTCGACTCCACTGGAAGTGGTTCCTTTTGCAGCCATGATCTTATCCTTTGGGATGAACCATGTATCCTCTGTTACCTTGGAGAATGGTCTTCTCCAGTATCATATTTCTCTGCTTGCTCCTTTTATGTCTTTTTTAAGGTGATTTTGAATATCTGTGATGTAATCTGTTATGTCAAGGTTTATAACATAACTACCCAGGAGAAAGCATATTTTTTCTCAATTTGATTTCCTTGAGGACACCACATTGTCAACCCAAACCATCCTGTTCGTCTCTTTTACCCACTTTTCTTAGTTCCCATCTTGCTCTTTTGAATTATATCCTTCCTCATGAATGCCTCTGGTATTTTACCTAGATAAAAATGTTCCTATGTTCCTATAGTGAGGTGAGTAATGCTACAAAATGTGATTTATTTGGCTCGCATGTTCTCCAGTGGATTGTCCTACTACTGTGTTTTTGATTATTTTGAATTCCACTGTGAGTTATAATAACAATTTATCTATGAAATAAGCCATCTCTCACCACAAAAGATTGACAGGATTGAAAAATGTTTGCCTACAAAAGAAGAAAAACATACAAAACTATTGAAAAATGCATGAGGAATTCCTACTGACTTATTTAGAAATTCTAGCTACTGTGGGGATAGACAACAAAATTTCAGTTACTTTTTTTTTTTTTAAAAATAAATCTTTCCATCAAGTGGGTTGATTTGGATCATGATTTCAGAATGTTTATAAATTCATATGTATCCTCTTGAGAAATATCAAACTCTTAAAATAGTTTTAAGAATGTCTGTTTGTTGTCAATGCTAAGAACTTTGTATTTTTAATAATAAATTCAGTACTATAAAATCCAGGTGAAGGGAAAAAAAAAAAAAAAAGAAAAAGGACTGGGATGATTCAATAGCTAGCTAAAAAAAGCATGTTTTCAGGAGATAGATGTTTCTGGTTTGGCTAACTCTCCTCCCGCTTTTCATGTAAACAATGGTCATTTATTTAAAAGGCAACAGAACAGGAAAATAAAATAGTATAAAATGGAACTAAACTAAAATGACAAACATAAAAATATTGAAAAGAGAGAACTTGAGGTTATCATCAGAGAAGGAAGGACTGGGTCTATGAGTTAGCCCTGTTCTTTGCCTGGCCTGAACCTACTCATAAGAACCCAGAGTCTTCAGATTTTGATTCTTCCTTTATCCAGTGGCTTTTCTCATGGTCAAGCAAGAATTATTGAAAGTCTGTGCCTTATTTGGAAGTATTTTCCATGTTCCATGCCTCTGAGCAGAGGTTAAAATACTATGTGAGAGGCTGAGTTACATGTGAACTGGTCAGATGCTTCACTGAGTTCTGCATTCACTAAGTCTAGAATTGTGCCGTCAGTTCTCAGACCTATTTTCTTCTTGCATCTCTCAGTCCTAATCACTGCAGACAGGGAAAGGGCAGTAGTGAGCGTAGGAGAAAGGAGTTGGAAGAGAGGCAATTAGTTCTCCCTCTGTTTTTTACTCAACTAGATAGGACTGTTGGAACCCTTGATTCTGATTATAGCATTTCTACCATCTACCCAGCAACTCTGCTTCTAGAACTGTCTCTACCACCATGCATCTTTCCTCTAACAGGCTGAACTCTTAATCACAGCATTCCCATTCTCAATTGACTGTGTCTTTTTTGGAACTTGAACTTAGGTATCCCATTTTCTAGTAGCCGGAAGAAAGAAACTTTTATAAGGATCTGGTTACTAAATCCTTATTCCCACTCACCCTAAAATCCTTTAATTAGGCTTGATTTTTCTCTTTTTCTACAAACCTGTGACTCTCATAATGTATGTGTAACCCAAGTATTCAGTAAGCAGTTTAGCAGTGATATTCTCAACAAGTGGAGTGTTAACCTGTATTGTTTTTCTTTGCTTCTGTTTCAAATTCTGTCTTAGACAAAAAGAGCACAGGAACATGAAGACATGATGTGAGTAGAAAAGGCTCACCTGTGAGTTTGAAAGCATGAGTGTCAGAGTAACCTGAAAGCGATGTAGAATCCAAATGAGCTCTGAACCCAACTGTGAGCTCTCATGCTTCCTGCAGTTTTCACATTAATCTTAATCACTTTTAAATCATTTTATTTTTATCAGTGTTTTATCAGTTCCTTCTCTTTATCTTCCTAAAGGGGGTTTTCACTCACAGAAAAATCAAGAAACATTAGACATGATTTTTTCTGCCTTAATTTTCCTGGGGACTTCCTGGATCATGGATGCCAATAATCACCAAGGATGTCATATTATCCACCCAAAGTTGTCTGCTCTCTTATCCAGTTTCTTTGTAAGGCACTGAAGGGAAAACTGGACATAACACACCTGTCCATCTGTTAACTACTCTGAACTCAATTCTCCACTACATTGAGACAATCTATCTCTCTACATAGATAATCCAACAGGTTGGACATGTACAGAAGAATAAAGGTTGGCGTTTTAGTGAATTTATGCATCTCCCTCATTGCCTCCTCTTATTCCATAGAGCCAGAGGATGTAAATAACTCTGACAGGGGAACTATCTAACAATTGGATAGTGTGTTTCTCTGAAAAAAAAAAAAAATCAGAATGCTGTTATCATGCTGGGAATGATATTAGAAGCTGGGAAAAGAAATACATAAAATCTCAAGGAAAGAACGTCCAGACTCAGCTATAACAAACAGGATCCTCTGTACAGACTCTTTCTGCTTCTGATCTGAGTTTTCTTCCTTGAGTGCCCCTCTCCTTTTCTATTATATTACCTTCTCAGGTATCTACCCAATTCCCTCTCTTAGAAAAAAAAAAAAAAACTACATCTTCTATGGGAATAGGCTTCTTTTTGTTCGTTTGTTTCCTCCTATTTTCTGGAAAGGAAATTTATTCTTTGGGTTTCATTTGAGTGAAGATTGACATTCCCCTCTTTCACTATTAACAGGTTCTTGAGAACAGAGGACTCTAATCTTCCTGGATCCTACAATTCTAGATCAATAGTGCTACCACTTAGTTACCTACAGGGAAATATATTTTTCATATTATATCAAATATGCAGTAAGCGTATCACATGGAAACTACTGACAATTATCATTGGAAACCATACAGTTTAATTGTACATTTGGGAAAGAATATTTCCCCTACTAATTCCTATCACCCAGCCTTCAATTACTGACTTTAAGAGCATATGGTTGTTTCTTTTCACACTTAAGAACTCGGCATCACTGAAACTGTCACTAACTGGCTCCTCAGAAGCCGCTTCTCTATTTTCATTCTGGTCCCACTGTTCTAGAACGAGAAGGAGTTAGCTCATCCATCTTAACAATTAACTATTTCTATTCTCTGCTTGTCTGTTGCTATGAACTGAACTACGTCACTCCCCACCCCAAAAATCATATGCTGATGCCCTAATCCCCAGTGAGGTGGTATTTAGAGATGGGGCCTTTGGGAGACGATTAGGTTTAGATGATGTCATAAGGGTAAGGTCCTCATGGTGAGATTAGTGCACTTTGAAGAAGAGATAAAAGAGTGCTTATTTGTTCCCTCCTCTTCTCTCCACCATCAGCAAATCAGAAAGAGAGCATTCACCAAAAATCAGCCATGCTGGCACCCTCATCTCGAACTCCCAACCTACAGAAATATGAGAAAATAAACTTCTGTTGTTTAAACTACTCAGTCTACAGTATATTGTTATGACTGTCCAAGCCAACAAAGACATCCATGAACTTAATGAAGTCAAGAATTGTGTATAGTTTCTCTATAAGTACCCACAAGTACTTTACGTGTGCTTTATAACTACAGGTGTTCTTCTGCTTATGTTCCAATAAATCCATGGTAAGTTAAAAATACTATAAGTCAAAAATTCATTTAATACATCTAACCTATCAAACATCATAGCTTAGCCTAACCTACTTTAAACTTTCTCGGAACAGTTACATTAGCCTGCAGTTGGGTAAAATCACCCAACACAGAGCCTATTTTATGATAAAGTGTTGAATGTCTGATGTAATTCATTGAGTACTGAAGTATGGCTTCTACTGAACACGCAGATTTTATACCATCATAAAGTTGAAAAATCATAAGTTGAAATGTCATAATTGGGTAGTGTCCATACCTTCTAAATACTTTATTAAGTACTCAATAAATATTTGTTTACTTAATAAACATAGGTCATAGGCCAGAGAGAAAAAATCTGTTTCCTAACTCAAATAATCCAATCCAAGTTATCATGGCCAGAAAGTCTACATAGGGATGGTACCTAATACCTGTAGTAATAAACTTTATTGATTTGGGGGAAGAATATTCTTGCATTATGGATGAGCCTTGCAGTGGCAGCAGAAAGCTGACTAAGGAGTAGGACTCTGGCCATCTCTCAATCTCTCTTTATATCAGAAAGAACACTTATATAATTGAAAGCCTGACATATCTGAGCCATCTTCAAGAATTCAAAATGTAAAAGAAAGGAAGCAATTAAGTTGGTTACTTTCAAGTAAATCAAACAATCTCCATTTTCCTGTGAGAGTGAAGTCAGAAGACCCCATTAAAAATCACCTGTGCTTATGTCCAGCACCACAGAAAATATCGCCAGTCTCCTTCCATTGCCTTAATTCCAACACCTTTAACACTGGCTTCATGCATGTGATTTTCTCCCGGTTTCTTTACTGCTAATTTCTGCCTCACTGCACAGAACTTTCAAATTCTTCAGCAGCAATTTATTTTCTTTAATCCAGTTTTTTCCACTAGATGATAGTGGTTCTGTGCTATATTGCTCATAGACCAATCTCATTCCTTTTCCACATATCAGTTCCCTAATTACCCTGGAGGGTGTTCAGAATTCATTGCTATTGTTCAGAATCCATTACCTGAATTGATAGTTTCTAGGGATACTCACTTGTATCCCTACCCCATGCCTTTGGGCCATGAGTTGAAAAGCAGTTCCAACAAGGGTGGAATAAAAACCAAAACCAAACCAAAACAAAACCTCTTTAGATCTGAACCTGTTTTACTACTATGGCTTGGGGCCATAAGTTGAAATGCAGTTCAAACAAGGGTGAAATAAAAACCACAACAAAACCAAAACAAAACCTCTTTAGATCTGAGCCTGTTTTATGAATGTGGCACTTGTCCTACTAGAGTTGAGGCTTTCATCTCTGCAGTTCCTGGATACAATCTTGGGAGGCCATGTACATTTTCAGGAAATGCTAAGATCTCTGTTATAGAGAAAAGGAAGTTATAGGTAGGAAAAGGATGATAGGGACTCTTGACACTATGTTTTCTTCTGGTTTGTTTTGTTTTGTAATGGCAGCACAATGGCAAATCATTTCTCTCCTACCACAGGACTTCACAAGACACTCCAACTCTTCTAGCAGTAGCATATTATAACTATGAATGTCCAAATCCAGAAAGACATGCTGCCATTGCTATTCACAGGCCTGGAAGACGTAATTAAATGCGGGAACATATGCAAACATATGATGCTGCAAATAGTTTTGTTGGCAAGAAAATAGGACATTGCACAAAATGTACTCAAATATTAATTTAACAAGAGGCCAGGACATTCTGAGCATGTAAGGAACTAGAGAAGCAGTTTGAAGAAAGTGTGAGAAGTTTGACGATATCTCTGAGGAAAATGGTGGTTGGAAATTACTAAGTGAAGTCAAGAAAAAAAAATTTTCAAGAAGTATCAAAGGATTTAACTGAAGTATCATGGATTTAATACCATAAATGTAAAGAAACACCTATCCAAACAATTATGTGAATTTCTATGACAGTGACCAGAATTGTAAAGTAAAGTAGAAGAGTAGCTGAGGTGTTCATTGGTTATGTATACAGGGTATGTGGCAAGAGAGTTAAGGGTGCTGACAGGACTGCTTTGAAGTGATATCTCATGGGACATGGGATGGATGAGGAGGAAAGGAAAACTGATAGGTTATAATCTCTTCCATTTTCTGACTGTAACTTTTATCCCCAAATTTAATGTTTATTCTGGTTTAGATTTCTGATTATTTTCTGAAATGTATTATTCATGGCCCCCAAATATTTAAAGTTTATACACTCACTAACACATATTTGGTGAGCATTAAAATAATTTTCCCAAAGTATATAACTTTTTAAATTTTTTATTAGTGTTGCAAATACATTGTAAACTATGCATCTGGTCTTTATGGACAATAAGCAAACAAAGTATAAGAATGACAATCTGTAAAAGAAGCAAATGGCAGAAGAAAAATTCACTTTAAAAAAAAATTCTAAATTCTGCTATTGGAGAGAGATAATCAATCGTTATCTCTATATGATTTTGTCAAAGGAAATGTTTTTATTAGGCCCCGAGACAAGAAAAAATATATTTCTACAGCCTGGTTTCATTGGTTCAATGTCAATAGGTGGAGTTTAGTTTTGTTTTTTATTCTCCCAGATATGTATCATCTTCATATTCTTAGGACCTTCTATACATTTTTGCTGGTTTTAAAACTTTAATGTTTTTTATTGTTGTGAGAAGTATTGAATCTATATCTGCAAAGAAGTAAGCTACGTTGAGGAAGCAACTTTCTTATGTTTATTATTACAAAAGAACTATTTTGATTCTAAAAGCAAGTCAGAACAGGCAATTAATCTATTTCTTCACTGAAGACATTCTTTAATTTGTAATTAAAATTGCTTTGAATAAAAAAATTAAGGAAGGTTAATTTTATATAGATAAATCTCCGTAGACACTTCATCATGTAAAGTAATGTGACCAAAGGCAATATTGTTCCAGGGAAACAAACAGTAGCTGTAAGAATTTCTTTTTTCCCCTTTGCTGGAATTAGTATCAATCAATTGAGAACTAACAAATGGAAATACTCATGTAGGCACCATAAATATTAACCTGTGGAATTTTGATCACTTCAGGTTATCAAGTCAAACACTCTGTCCTGATAATTTTATGTTTGTTAGTAACAGCCCACACTTAGGCATACCATGACAAATCTGATAAATTTTCATGTTTCAGAGTAAAAATTGATTTGTTAGGGGGGAAAAGAAATTATTTCCCATGAAAAAATTCACTGCTAACTTTTTATTTTTCCCAACTTAGTAAATTACTTTATTTTAGAAACCTGAAATAGGTCACCACAGATATAAAGGGAGCTGATCCCAAGTTTTTCCTTATCTTAGCCTCTGAAAACAGAGACTTGAGTTTAAATCATAGCTCTAACACATGACTAAGATACTTTGGACAGCTATCCAGACCTTCTAAGTCTCAGATTGTTTCCCTTGAAAACATAGATAGTGATAGTATCTATATTATGTGGTTATTGTGAGAATGAGATGAGATGAGAAATATATGCTTAGTATTAGGCCTAGCAACAGGAACCATTTAATAAATGTTAGCAATAATTAGTAGCATATTTATAATTATTGAAGGATGTCATACATATTGTTCTTTTTGTTAGGGAATAGCTACAAATCTAAGACAATCAGCATAATTAAAATAATATATTCAAATATAACTTGCTTGCAGAATTTTATTAATGATTTGGCTCATGGAAATTCAATTGCTTTTATTTGCATTTACCATTTGTAGTACATAAAATTATTATTATTTTCTATCTGGAATGGTTTGATAACATGTCTTGCAATGTTAAATATTTTTAAATTTGCCATTATTTTAATGAATAAATATAAGACACTGAACTGAATAGCAGAGATGATTATTTTTTTTATTATACTTTAAGTTCTAGGGTACATGTGCACAACATGCAAGTTTGTTACATATGTATACATGTGCCATGTTGGTGTGCTGCACCCATTAACTCGTCATTTACATTAGGTATATCTCCTAATGCTATCCCTCCCCACTCTCTCCACCCCACAACAGGCCTCGGTGTGTGATGTTCCCCTTTCTGTGTCCAAGCGTTCTCATTATTCAATTCCCACCTATGGGTGAGAACACATGGTGCATCTATTGAGATAATCATATGGTTTTTGGTTTTGGTTCTGTTTATATGCTGAATTATGTTTATTGATTTGCATATGTTGAACCAGCCTTGCATCCCAGAGATGAAGCCCACGTGATCATGGTGGATAAGCTTTTTGATGTGCTGCTGGATTCAGTTTGCCAGAATTTTATTGAGTATTTTTGCATCGATGTACATCAGGGATATTGGTCTAAAATTCTTTTTTTGTTATGTCTCTGCCAGGCTTTGCTATCAGGATGATACTGGCCTCATAAAATGAGTTAGGGAGGATTCCCTCTTTTTCTATTGATTGGAATAATTTCAGAAGGAATGGTACCAGCTCCTCCTTGTACCTCTGGTAGAATTCGGCTGTGAATCTGTCTGGTCCTGGACTTTTTTTGTTGGTATGCTATTAACTGTTGCCTCAATTTCAGAGCCTGTTATTGGTCTATTCAGAGATTCAACTTCTTCCTGGTTTAGTCTTGGGAGGGTGTATGTGTCCAGGAATGTATCCATTTCTTCTAGATTTTCTAGTTGATTTGCGTAGAGGTGTTTATAGTATTCTCTGATGGCAGTTTGTATTTCTGTGGGGTCGGTGGTGATATCCCCTTTATCATTTTTATTGCGTCTATTTGATTCTTCTCTCTTTTCTTCTTTATTAGTCTTGCTAGCGGTCTATCAATTTTGTTGATCTTCTCAAAAAACGAGCTCCTGGATTCATTGATTTTTTGAAGGGATTTTTGTGTCTCTATCTCTCAGTTCTGCTCTGATCTTAGTTATTTCTTCCCTTCTGCTAGCTTTTGAATGTGTTTGCTCTTGCTTCTCTAGTTCTTTTAATTGTGATGTTAGGGTGTCAATTTTAGATCTTTCCTGCTTTCTCTTGTGGGCATATAGTGCTATAAATTTCCCTCTACACACTGCTTTAAATGTGTCCCAGAGATTCTGGTATGTTGTATCTTTGTTCTCATTGGTTTCAAAGGACATCTTTATTTCTGCCTTCATTTCGTTATGTATCCTATAATCATTCAGGCACAGGTTGTTCAGTTTCCATGTAGTTGAGCAGTTTTGATTGAGTTTCTCAACCCTGGATTCTACTTTGATTGCACTATGGTCTGAGAGACAGTTTGTTATAATTTCTGTTCTTTTATATTTGCTGAGGAGTGCTTTACTTCCAACTATGTGATCAATTTTGGAGTAAGTGTGGTGTGGTGCTGAGAAGAATGTATATTCTGTTGATTTGGGATGGAGAGTTCTGTAGATGTCTATTAGGTCTGCTAGGTGCAGAGATGAGTTCAATTCCTGGATATCCTTGTTAACTTTCTGTCTCATTGATCTGTCTAATGTTGACAGTGGGGTGTTAAAGTCTCCCATTATTATTGTGTGGGAGTCTAAGTCTCTTTGTAAGTCTCTAAGGACTTGCTTTATGAATCTGGGTGCTCCTGTATTGGGTGTATATATATTTAGGATAGTTAGCTCTGCTCTTTGTAAGTCTCTAAGGACTTGCTTTATGAATCTGGGTGCTCCTGTATTGGGCGTATATATATTTAGGATAGTTAGCTCTTCTTGTTGAATTGATTCCTTTACCATTATGTAATGACCTTCTTTGTCTCTTTTGATCTTTGTTGTTTTAAAGTCTGTTTTATCAGAGACTAGGAGTGCAACCCCTGCCTTTTTGTATTTTCCATCTGCTTAGTAGATCTTCCTCTGTCCCTTTATTTTGAGCCTATGTGTGTCTCTGCATGTGCAATGGGTCTCCTGAATACAGCACATTGATGGGTCTTGACGTTTTATCCAATTTGCCAGTCTGTGTCTTTTAATTGGAGCATTTGGCTCATTTACATTTAAAGTTAATATTGTTATATGTGAATTTGATCATGTCATTATGATGTTAGCTGGTTATTTTGCGTGTTGATGCAGTTTATTCCTAGCATCGATGGTCTTTACAGTTTGGAATGTTTTTCCAGAGGCTGGTACCAGTTGTTCCTTTCCATGTTTAGTGCTTCCTTCAGGAGCTCTTGTATGGCAGGCCTGGTGGTGACAAAATCTCTCAGCATTTGCTTGTCTATAAAGGATTTTATTTCTCCTTGACTTATGAAGCTTAGTTTGGCTGGATATGAAGTTCTGAGTTGAAAATTCTTTTCTTTAAGAATGTCGAATATTGGCCCCCACTCTCTTCTGGTTTGTAGAGTTTCTGCCGAGAGATCTGCTGTTAGTCTGATGGGCTTCCCTTCGTGGGTACCCCGATCTTTCTCTCTGGCTGCCGTTAACATTTTTTCCTTCATTTCCACGTTGGTGAATCTGACAATTATGTGTCTTGGAGTTGCTCTTCTCGAGGAGTATCTTTGTTGTGTTCTCTGTATTTCCTGAATTTGAATGTTGGCCTGTCTTGCTAGGTTGGAGAAGTTCTCCTGGATCATATCCTGCAGAGTGTTTTCCAGCTTGGTTCCATTCTCCCTGTCACTTTCAGGTAAACCAGTCAGATGTAGATTTCGTCTTTTCACATAGTCCCATATTTCTTGGGACTTTGTTGATTTCTTTTTACTCTTTTTTCTCTAAACTTCTCTTCTCGTTTCATTTCATTCATTTGATTTTCAATCGGATATCCTTTATTCAAGTTGATCGAATTGGCTACTGAAGCTTGTGCATTCATCATGTAGTTCTCGTGCCATTGTTTTCAGCTCCATCAGGTCATTTAAGGACTTCTCTACACTGGTTATTCTAGTTAGCCATTCATCTAATCTTTTCTCAAGGTTTTTAGCTTCTTTGCGATGGGTTTGAACTTCCTCCTTTAGCTCGGAGAAGTTTGATCATCTCAAGCCTTCTTCTCTCAGCTCGTCAAAGTCATTCTCCATCCAGCTTAGTTCCATTGCTGGTGAGGAGCTGCGTTCCTCTGGAGGGGGAGAAGTGCTCTGATTTTTAGAATTTTCAGCTTTTCTGCTCTGGTTTTTCCCCATCTTTGTGGTTTTATCTACCTTTGGTCTTTGATCATGGTGACATACAGATGGGGTTTTGGTGTGGATGTCCTTTCTGTTTGTTAGTTTTCCTTCTAACAGTCAGGACCCTTAGCTGCAGTTCTGTTGGAATTTGCTGGAGGTCCCCTCCAGACCCTGTTTCCCTGCGTATCAGCAGTGGAGGCTGCAGAACAGCGAATATTGCTGAACAGCAAATGTTGCTGCCTGATTGTTCCTCTGGAAGTTTGTCTCAGAGGGGTACCCAGCGGTGTGAAGTGTCAGTCTACCCCTACTGGAGGTTGCCTCCCAGTTAGGGTCCTTGGGGGTCAGGGACCCACTTGAGGAGGCAGTCTGTCCTTTCTCAGATCTCAAACTCTGTGCTGGGAGAACCACTACCCTCTTCAAAGCTGTCAGACAGGGACATTTAAGTCTGCAGAGGTTTCTGCTGCCTTTTATTCAGCCATGCCCTGCCCCTAGAGGTGTAGTCTACAGAGGCAGGCACGCTTCCTTGAGCTGCAGTGGGCTCCACCCAGTTCAACCTTCCCCAGTTCAACCTTCCCAGCTGCTTTGTTTTCCTACTCAGCAATAGCAAGCGCCCCTCCCCCAGCATCGCTGCTGCCTTGCAGTTCAATCTCAGACTGCTGTGCTAGCAATGGGTGAGGCTCTGTGGGCATGGGACCCTCCAAGCCAGGAGTGGGATATAGTTTCCTGGTGTGCCGTTTGCTAAGGCCTTTGGAAAAGCGCAGTATTAGGGTGGGAGTGACCCGATTTTCCAGGTGCCATCTGTCACAGCTTGGCTTGACTAGGAAAGGGAAATCCCTGACCTCTTGCACTTCCTGCGTGAGGCGATGACTCACCCTGCTTCGGCACACACTCGGTGTGCTGTACCCACTGTCCTGCACCCACTGTCTGACAAGCCCCAGTGAGATGAACCCAGTACCTCAGTTGGAAATGCAGAAATCACCTGTCTTCTGTGTCACTCATGCTGCAAGCTGTAGACAGTAGCTGTTCCTATTCAGCCATCTTGGAACAAAAACTAAACATTAGATTTGTCAAATTATAGAGATATTTTAGAATTTGTCCTCTTTGAATATGATTCAACTGAGATTATCCCAGTGTTTTATTTAATGATGTTATGAAGAAGCTATTTGTATTATAGAATGTAATATTATTGAATATAATTTTAATGTATATATGTAATGGTAAATAATTTATAAAGTTTAAAGGTTTAATATTAATAACATACAGGATTTTTCACGATTCACTTTCCTACCTCTGTTTCCAGTTTTATAGCATGTCACTGTATAGGTGTACTTATGCTCCAGTGCTTACAAGCTACATCCTGGCTGCAACCTTCAGTTTTTCAAATGTTAATTCTGACTAAGAAATTCACTACCCTCTGCTTTCCCCCTTTCCATGTTTGACACTTTTTATGTCATCCTTCAGAATTCAATTAATCCTTTATTTTCAAGGTGAATTCTTCCATGAGCAGCATCTGTTCTTCTTCACGTCTTTCTAGGCCAACTAGAGATATCATTTGTATGTTAATTATATATGAAGCAAATCTCTAGTAAAGATTTGTCTTTGTGTCTCTTTGTAAGTCTGCCTGTTCCAGTATTCTAAGATCTTGAGGGGAAGGAACATGTTTTACTCATTCCAATACACATCTCAATACTTGACAAGAAGTAAAAACATAATGGTTTTTCCATAAGCAAATAGATGAAAAAAGAGATAAATAACGCATACTATTTTTGGCTCTTGAATTACTTCAAGTTGCATTTGGCAGGTCTCTACAGCAATATTGAATTCTTCAAATAAAGTAGATATCATCACTAAATTGAAGTTTCTGTTATGACTATAATTCTCAGTTAAATTTGAAGTTTGAATATAACAGTCTAGAGCTTAATAGATTTTACTTCGCTAAAATGGTTTTATTTTTTAAATAGAACCAAAAGTAGGTTAAAATAGATATTTTGATTATACAATCAACATTATAATATTTATAGAACCCTAAAAAAGGATACCATTTTAGCCACAATCTGTATTCTCAACAAATAAAAAAATTATTTCAATTTTTCTTCCAGTTTGTATTCATCTTGAGACTTAAATTTACATTTGTAGCCATGCTGTAGAAGCAACTTTATATCCTGCTTTTTCAACTTTTTGTTGCATATTTTATGCAAATTGTCCATGTGTCTTTATGTTCACATTACCTTTTTGAAAATGTCTGTATAATAATATTTTGCATGAGTATATCAATTTAGATATTTAGCTTGGATTCTTTTTTACAGTATAGATAAAGATACAGTGGGTATTTTGTCATTTATTTCTTTCACTTTCTTGTACCTTATCAATTAACATTATTTTTAAATACACTTTATATGTATTCACTAAATAACCCAATGTAATCTCATTCTAAAAAATGCAATTGGTCTATTAGAAGTTTGTAAGTGCTTTCCTCCTAAACTTCCTCTTCCCTACAAGCTATTTTGTTAACTTTAAATAAAAGCAATCCAGTCTATCCAAAGGTAGAACATACTTTTTCTGTTATACTTCAGAATTCAATGAATCTTTTATTTTCAAAGTGAATTCTTTCATGAATAGTATCTGTTCTCCGTCAATTCTATCAGAAGTTGAAACATACTCTTCTAACCATCCTCTTCCCTTAAAAGCTACCTTTGTTAACTTTAATTAAAAGTGATTTAAATTATTCTATTTAATAAACAATAGTAAAATCAGAAATATATCCAAATTCTGCTATTAGCCATGCATTAATTTTTTTTTTTTTTTTTTTTTTTTTTTTGAGATGGAGTCTCGCTCTGTCGCCCAGGCTGGAGTGCAGTGGCACTGTCTCAGCTCACTGCAAGCTCCGCCTCCCAGGTTCATACCATTCTCCTGCCTCAACCTCCCGAGTAGCGGGGACTGCAGGCGCCCGCCACCACGCCCGCCTAATTTTTTGTATTTTTAGTAGAGACGGGGTTTCACCGTGTTAGCCAGGATGGTCTCGATCTCCTGACCTTGTGATCCACCCGCCTGGGCCTCCCAAAATGCTGGGATTGCAGGCTTGAGCCACTGTACCCAGCCATATTCAAAATTTTTTAAAAAGTAGGTAATGTTTACTTTTTATCTAGTTTGCCAACAGTTTTAATATTTAAAAAATAATAAAATTTATGGCAATACTTAATTTTGGCAAAGCAGTCAAAAGAGCTTAGTAGGAAGAAAAAAAAGTCCTTATAATAAAAGAGTAAGAAATCTTAGCAAACGGATGGAATGTATAAATATATAAAAATAAAACATACAAATTTCAAAACCAAAAATTTCAATATGTGTGATAAAAATAAAATTGTTGGGCAGTCTTAACAGCAGAACAGCAATAATGGCAGTAAGTCAGCAAACTTAAAAAATAAACCAACACATATTCTCCAATCTGAGAGAGAGGAAAAATACACTGTAGACATTGAATAAAGCCTCAGTAACCTCTGAGACAATTTCTGGCGAGCTAATATGTGCATATTAGTGTATTATAATGTAAACACTGAGTTTTTAATGGTGTGATATGGCTCATAACTCTGATAGTATTATTATAGTATTTGTTATACATTTAATTTTTTACGAATTTGCATTGTACTTGAGATGACTGGTCGATATCATCCATTTTCTTTTTCCTTCCTGATCTTCTCAGTCCTCTTCTTTGCCTTGGAAGAATAGATTTGTAGTGATTACATCAACTTTTGCTTTAGCTTCTACTTGGGTCTGGCTAGCAAGAAGAATGGGAGGTTGAAAGGAAAAAGGAATGTGAAATCTGGGTTTTATTTTTCCTGATCCTCTCTCTGTTAGTCTTAGGCTGTTGGTCTTGCCTCCCTCTGCAGTCCTTTCTCCAAGACTGTTCTAAGACCCCCTTTCCGTATCTCTTAGACCTAGGAGTGGTAACAACCACACTGTCCTTAATTGCATTAGAGGCTTCAGTATACCTTGAGCTTACCCTTCATCTTCCTTAGAACTTTTTAATTAATCACTTTATTACATCCTCCTGAATTATCATGATTTAAGTATGTGCCAATTGTTTTCTGATTACACTGACACAATGACAAATTGAACAAGTTCTCTGTGTTCTGTTTTTGAATCTTATCCATATTGGACTTAACGTGGTTCGCATACATTATCAACCAAATACTTGGCTACATTGTCACACTTCATCTATCTATCTATTAGTATTTTTTGAATTTGGTTTCAGTTAACTTGAGCCTTACTTTTTTTCTTAAATACATTTCTATGTTTTTATGTAAAGAGTTTTAGAGTAATAAGATTCTTTTTCTCAGAAATTTTCCTTCAAAACCCTATCAGTGTTTAGAACACATTAGGAACACTGTAAATATTTGTTGAGTGTGTGAAGAAATAAATGTGAATGAGTGAGCATGTAAATAAATAGCATAAATAAAAGCTTCAAATAGTTTTAAGTAGTTATTTGTTGCCTTCTATGTTTATGATATGTGTTTATCTCCAGCGCTCCCATTTGCTATTGACAATAAATAAGAAGGAAGAAACTTTAAGTAGAACAATCCAAAAACACTATTGCCTTGTCTGTGGAAGTACCCTAAGGTAATTAATCCTTTGTGGAGAAGCTTGGTGGCCATTAAACTGAGAGTCAATTAGACTGACGATCACTGAGATACAAATTACTCACTGGAGACCTGAATTGGGAAAATTTGAGTGAAAAGTAGTTGAATCTCATTGTTCTATTCTAACTGCCTTATTAGGCAAACATTTTGGGAAGAAATTACTAGAACAAAACCTTTGGTAAACCTCCTCATAGGAGAAAGGGGTAAGAGGTGATGTGATTTATTCTTTGACCCTCGTATGTAATTATCATATTAGAGATTTTATAATTTTTAAATCACATTTTTGAATTAGATACTAATCATTGTACATTATTATTTTAAGTTTCTTTGGAGTCTAATTTGCTAATATAAATTTAGACTTTTTCAGGTAACTCTAGCTTAAATTTATTGCCTAAGGTTTTTTTTTTTTTTTTTTTTCCATTTGGGTACTTTCTTAAATTTTGTTATCAGCATTATAATATCTTTGTAAAATGTATTTGGCCCTGGTGACTGTAAACAGCATAGGTGTTGTATATTCCTTAATGCTTTCAAAGACATATGTAGTTGCATCTTCTCCTGGCACATTTTCTGTGGTAATTGTGGAAAGCATTTCATTTCATAGTGAAATGGGGAAGTGAATTATATTTCCTGGATCCTGTGTTTTCTTGGGTTAATGTTGATCACAGTTGGTGAAGTAAAAATTTAGGAGTCATCTTTGAGTTAACTCTTTCCATGACTTGCATCAACAAGTCATGTTGATTTTACCACCAAAACATTTCCCAAAATGCGTTAAATTCTCTCCACCTCCAGCTGACCTACAGAAGCTAAGGTTGTATCTTGCATTGACTTCTGAAATAATTTACTAACTGATTTCCATACTTGTCTCTCTGCAATCCATTCCCTGATATAAATAATATGATGCCATTTTCCTGTTTAAAGTACTATGTCTATATCATCATTCTCCAATATCTACTGCTTGTCCTTGGTGAAAGTGTATCTTATGCAACAAATTAAGGCTACGCATATGACTTGCTCTGGTCAATAAAATATAGGTTAATAAAGTATAAGTGTGAGGAATGTGTGCCTTTCTGTACAAAAGCTTTAAGACTCACTTCAGGGAAACTTCTCAGTGATCCCTTACCCCTACATCATATCACATATGGTCCTTTGTTTGGTAGAAGCTGGCTGCATGTAGAACATGAGCTATAAGAAAGAGTAGAAAAGGAAAGGGAGATTTAGTTTCTGTCCTCTAATATGCAGAAGAGAAGATGGCAAGAGGGTTGGAAATGAGATGGATAAGCCATCCTTGAGTGTCTTCCACAGTCACTCAGGAAAAGAGGCAAGATACAGCAGAATGATTTGTGGAGCTATACAAGATTAGGCTGAGGTGAAGTAAAATGAGGAAAATAATGTTTTCTCACATCTTAAATTCTACCTAAGTATTTCTAGAATAATGTGTTTATCTTATTTTCTCAAACTCATCAGTTATCTCCCAGTATAAGAAAAAAGACAAACTTCACTTAAAGCACCTTTTTCATTCTCACTTATTTCTAAATTACATGATTGATATATTTCTTCCTGGCTTCTTTAAGAATCAGATAAACACTTGAGATTGAAAATTCATTAAAAATTAATTGCCAAGGAGAATAATTGCCAATGCTAGGCAGAACAGGACAAATAAGACACTCTTAGATAATTTGCGTGGTCCAAGCTGTTTTTGATTGTGTTTTAAGCTGGAAGGAAATTCATAAAGAAGGAACTATGCTACTCTAAGTAATTGAGTGGAAATGGTATTTGATTTTGTTTTATTTTCAGTGCTGCAATAAAATAATAAAATTGTATTTGATAATACTTTACTTTTTCCACTGAAAGATTACTATACAAAACTATTACTTATAGTGGCATTTTATTTTTCTTTTAGTTTTTATTTTAAATTATTATGTAAACATGATAGTTGTACATATGTATGGGGTACATATAATAAATAATAAATGCTTGATGTGATGGAGTTACCCTTTTTTGTTCAGTACACATTGTATGCCTGTATAGTATAGTGACTTTTAAATACAAGAAACCTATGCTGACATTCTTTTTTAGAACCAGAAAAGAAAGAAATATGGTCAGGCCTATACGACAAACAAGATCACATGGGGAAAACCAAACCTCATAAATTAAGACCTTACTAACGTTTCCCAGTTTAAAGGAATCCTGCCCCTACAGAAAATTTTACAGATATCATAAGTAGAAGATATGGTACAACTGCCAAATCTCATCTGTAGTTGCCTCTATGATATGCACAATGTATTTTGTATGTGGTTTTGTTTTGTACACTCAGCTCAGCTGTGGAATGAATGCTAAAGATGGCTAGAGCTTTAGATATCCCAAGAAATAACATTTTAAGTGATAAAAAGATGTATAACACTTGGAAGTTTTATGTTATTGAAAGTGACAGTGATTTCAGAGATTATTTAAGCTACCTAACATAGACCTGAGTCTTATATGAAAAACCTAGGCTCTGCTTTTCCTTAAATTTATGTTATTTAAGTCGTGCGTGGACGATGCATTTTTAATTTTTGTTATCAACATAAAGTAGTAATTTTACATTTCTTCTTTTGTGGTTTCTATTTGGAGCAGTGGTATTCAAATATTAATTATTTCTGGCTCTTAGGGTTAGAGAATTTGAAACTAAGATGAAAGGTGGCATCCAGAGTTGCTCTTCCAAAGCTGGATAACTGGATGAGGTTTCCTGGAGTTGTTGGCCCATCACTTTGGTATACATATATACACATTTGCACATATATACTTGGCTTGAGGTCAGAGGATAGAGTTTGCGCCTAACAGAAGAGACAAAAAGCTTGGTGGGAAATTCTGGAAAGGACGCAGTCACAGAAAGGACAGGCCCCAAAGTCTACATTTGAAATTTACTCAACTATGTGGTTATCTGCCAATGTATAAATGCTTGGGAGAACACAGGAGATTTAGGTAAATGTAGTAAGTAGAAGCTGAAAAAGAAAATGGAGTATATTTCAGCTTCTGCCTAACAAAAAGGAGGTATAGATTAGAGTTTGGGTTCAGTCAAGTCAACTGTCTGATAGAACAGAATTCACTTTTCATAGGAACATTATAGAATGCAGAGTCTTCACAAATATCATTTGTAATATTCACTATCTTTAAACATTTTGTACTTTCTAAATTTTGGGGGATGAAAATGAAAATAACATTTGTTGTGAAATCATTATTTGTGAAATTAATATGTTTATACTGTTTGTGTAAAATACTATTTATGTGAATTACATTATTTAATTTATAGTGTTCGTCATGTTTTTTATTCTGTTCTTTCTGTGTCTGAAACACTTTCTAAAGGTTAATAGTCACAGACATTAATTTAAATAATACTGGTTTTAAAATGTCAGTATTGCTCAATTTCATTAATCGTTAATTTAAGATAAACATTATTTTTGGAATTATAGTGCTTGGTAAAATCCTGAAGTCTACTTTCAAAGCATCAAAACAATTTGGTTTTGTGAAATACATGTTTTTGGCTCTCATAACTTTGTTTCAGTACGAGGAATTGACCTCTAGCAAACAAATGCAATCCATTTATAATTCAGCAAATTAAAGCTTAATTACTAGCTTTAACAAAAGAACCATACAAAGCTTAATCATTAGCTTTACTGAAAGATTTATATTGTCATAGCTATATAAAATTAATAAAAAGTGTTTTGCCTGAAAAGTGGCTATGGCAGTTCTAAGATCTTTTCCAGGAAAACGACTGTATGACTGACCAGAAATGTGTACATTTTACTATATGAAAATGGTGCCCCATGGCGTCATGCACATGTTCAGTGACTTTGATTCTACGCTAAAGTCAATGAATCTTTAACACAAAACAGAATCAAATTTAGTGACTGTTATTGGCTAAATTGTGCCCCCCACCGTTTCATTTGTTGAAGTCCTAACCCCTACTACCTTAGAAAGTGACTTTATTTGAAGATAATCTTTTTATTTTTATTTTTTTATTTTTTATTTTTTTGAGAAAGAGTCTCGGTGCATTGCCCAGACTGGAGTGCAGTGCATGATCTCTGCTCACCATGACCTCTGCCTCCTGGGGTCAAGCGATTCTCATGCCTCAGCCTCCTGAGTAACTGGGATTACAGGTGAGCACCATCATGCCCAGCTAATTTTTGTATTTTTAGTAGAGATGGGTTTTCACCATGTTGGCCAGGCTGGTCTTGAACTCCTCTGGTCTCAAGTGATCTGCCCATCTTGCTCTCCCAAAGTGCTGGGACTACAGGCATGAGCCACCCCACCTGGCCAGAAGATAGAGTCTTTAAGGAGGTGATTAAGGTTTGGTCTTAGTCCAATATGGCGGGTGTCCCTAAAAGAAGTGATTAAGACACAAACATTCACAGAAATCACATGAATAAGGGAAAAGATGACAGCCACCTACACACCAAGGAAAGAAACCTCTTAAGAAATCAACTCTGCTGGCACCTTGGTGTTGGACTTCTAGCCCCCCAAATTGTGAGATAATGAACTTCTCATATTCAATTTGTAACCTCCCAAGTACACCTTGCCCACTGCCTAGACAGAGCTGACTTAACAAGAAAGGGGAATTGCAGTACAGAAAGAATAATTCACACAGAGTTGACTGTGCAGGAGACTGAAGTTTTATTATTACTCAAATCAGTCTCTCCAAGTATTTGGGGAATCAGAGTTTTTAAGGACAACTTGGTGGGTGGAAGGAAGCCGGTGAGCCAGGTGTCCTCATTGGTTAGGTAGGGGATGAAGTCATAAGGAATTGAAGCTGTCCTCTTGCACTGAGTCAATTCCTGGGTGGGGGCTATAAGATCAGATGAGCCAGTTAATACATGTGGGTGGGGCTGATCCATCAAGTGCAGGGTTTGCAAAATATCTCAGGTAATGATTTTAGGAGCAGTTTAGGGAAGGTGAGAATCTTGTAGCCTCCAGCTGCATGACTCCTAAATCTTAATTTCTAGTCTTGTGGCTAACGTTAGTCCTACAAAGGCAGTCTAATCTCTGGGCAAGAAGGAGGGTTGTTTTGGGAAAGGGTTGTTATCATCTTTGTTTTAAACTATAAACTAAGTTCCTCCCAAAGTTAATTCAGCCTATGCCCAGGAATGAACAAGGACAGCTTAAAGGTTAGAAGCAAGATGGAGTTGGTTAGGTTAACTCTCTTTTACCGTTTCAGTCATAATTTTGCAAAGGTGGTTTTAAAGCTACCCGGTTTGTGGTATTTTGTTACAGCAGCTCTAACAAACTAATACAGTGACTGTTTAAGTAAAGATGCTATTGTGTTTCTATATTCTCATACTTGTATCTACTAAGGAGCTAGAGATTAGAAAAATTTAAAAATTTGGCTGGGTGCAGTGGCTCACACCTCTAATCCCAGTACATTGGGAGGCCAAGGCAGGTGGATCATCTGAGATCAGGAGTTCAAGACCAGCCTGGTCAACATAATGAAATGTCATCTCTACTAAAAATACAAAAATTAGCTGAATTTGCTGGGCATGGTGGTGGGTGTCTATAATCTCAGGTACTCTGGAGGCTGAGGCAGGAGAATCACTTGAACCTGGAAGGCGGAGGTGGAAGTGAGCCGAGATTGCGACATTGCACTCCAGCCTGGGTGACAAACAAAACTCTGTCTGGAAAAAAAAAAAAAAAAAAAAAAAAAAAAAAAAAGAAGAGAAAAAGAAAAGTTTAAAAACTGAAAGTCCTTGCAAAGTAGTCATCTATCAAAAGCATAAAAATGAAATTTTAATATACAAGATGAAAAATATAACTTAATGTATAAATGTTTACTTAGGGATAAAGTTAAGAGTTAGTATAACCTATATAACATATTAAGAAAGCAATATAACCTATTATTTATGAGTACTTAACTTTGCCACTTGTTATAGTCATGTCCAAAGGCAAGTGAATTACTTTTCTGTGTCATGAATTTCCAGGGATATTGATGAGAACTTAGCTTATTACTTTATTATAGAACTAAAACGACAACATATTTACGTATTAAGCAACACAGTGTCTGTTGTATATTATTGCTTAAACAATGTGAGTTATTTTTTATCATTTATTCATTTATAAAAGGAAGTATATTAACAGTTATCAGGTTGTTTACTTATACGATTTGACCAAAGATATATATGAAAAGTCATTATCACTTTTCCAAAATGAATTCTATCTGTTAGCTTTTCATCAGACAGATAAAACATATCACTATCGTGTTCCTCTTCAAAGATACCGTATTAGGTTTCTTTATTGTTGTTGTTGTTTTGCTTTTGTTTTGTTTTTTTGCAATGTGAAGCTGATTAGATTACTTCCAGATCTACTTTATGTGTTATTATAATTCTACAGATAATGGTTTGATTTAAAATATTGTACTAACCACATAATTTTTACTTTCTTCAAGTTCTTTTTATTTTTCTAAAAGTTTAAAAAAAGACTTAAAAAAAAAAATCCAAAGCCTCTAGTAGATTACAATTTTACCAGTCTACTTAGTATGATATTCTAAGCATAATTGAGAACATTATTGGAAGATATGCAAAAACATGGTGCAAAATAAAATAAATATTCAGTAGTTACAAAATTGAGGTTCACTGTTGTGGAACTTGATGAGACCTCAATGTGTAACCAGTTCCAGGAAGGTTATTTTGTTTTGTTTTGTCTTTATTAACAAAAATAACAGAAAGAATAACAGTTATAGCACAGTAAAAGTCTCATGGGTTTTATAGAGAAGAAGCGATAATTAGGCTCTGAGCTCTTTGGAGCCAATAAGCCACTATCTGGGTTTTGCCTTCAAAAGCAAATTTAGAAAATCTATACAGCAGCAAGTTTAGTCTACAGTATATATATATATATATATATTTAACATATACTACTATGTTTAAAAACTACGAAGAGATCTCTTTTTTTGAAGCTTTGATAAGGTAAAATAAACCTAGAAGCTGTTTACTATAAAGTTAGTTACTCTAAAATTTGATAGAGATGGTGGAATACAAATGTAGGCGAGGATATTTTTGTGCCTGAAAGTCTACAGAAAGTGCAAAAGATACAACAGAGTATTAGTTTAGACAGTAACTGATACTGATATAATAGCAATATGTCATTAACTTGTCCTCAGGTAATCTAATTCCTGAAATTTTACTCCTTATATAATGTCTCTTGCTTATTCATAATATTTCCTAATAGGAAATCTATCAAGTACTTTAATTTCTGAAACTTAATTTTAACCTATTACTTGTCTTTCTAGTTTCAGTTCAGTCATCATCTCCTTTAAGACATCCTACTTTATTCCTTTAGTCTGGGCCAAGGGCAATTCTTATTTGGTAAAAATTACCATGTGTGTACCACTGTTGTAGCATTTATCATATTCTAATTTGTGTTGCTTGTTAGGCTGTAAAACTTGCAATGTTTTAATTATCTATCTCTTCTAGCACCATGAGGACAATATCTGCTTATTTTTCTTCTTTATTAATCTTTATTTGTAATCTTTGCACCTAGAATAGTATTCGCAAGAGAAGGTGCTCAAAATGACTTCAATTAATACATGAACAATTGTGTAGGAACTAGTCCCATTTAGAAAGTACACTTATACATTTCAGAGTTCCACTTCCACCTTATGGAAAATATTAGAATTCAAAGAATAAGAGTGTAAGGGAAAATAACCTCCTGTTTCTTAGCAAATCCAAGTATATTATAATACCATAGGGAAGGTCAGAAAGTTCTTCTGTTCTATGTTACTGGACTATTATAGAGTTTACTCTTCAAGTTAATATCAGGCCCTATGATATAACAAAGCAATTTCTGGACTTTGCTACTTGGTATCTTCTTGCAGAGCTTATTATGAAAGGAATGCAGTGTTAGCACAAAGTTCTCCCACAGTGCCAGACTGGGAACCATGTGAGCAATTCCCCTATGTTGGGAGGTCCCTCTGGACATACACCCTGAAGAGTCTAAGAAAATAGCTAAGAATATGACTGAATATTTCACAATTTTTCTTTCCAAAATAAAACTATGGGAATTTTATGGAGCCTAAAGGGGTTACTAGAGATAAAAATGGCTTTTTCCGTGTGAGTCAGAGTGACAAAAATAGCTGACACAAGCAAATGTGGCAGTTGCAAACTGGGTGCAAAAGATATTTGATAACACTAAGGATTCTCCACAAGGTAGAAAACTCTGCATACTAGAACATAAGGTAGTTAGATTTGAAAATGAACACAAAACACAAAAAATAGAAAGTGCTGACAAGACTTACGTTATAAAATGCATAACACAACACAATACTACAACATTCCACACTAGACTTCAGTTAACTCCTGTGTAAATGCTGCTCTTAAATCCTGATCTGGCTGCCTTAGAAGGTTCATACGAGGACTAAATAAAATGACAAATGTGCGAACGTAATTTTGAAATGCAAATGACTGTATAAATACGACTTGCCCATGATGTGGTTAATCATAGACAATAGGTGGGGAAATTAGGGAGGTAATGATAGCTTCATCTAAGCCTGGGGAAAGAGGAAGAAACTGGTGTTCTACAGAAACTACTCAGGCCCATGCGAGTTCTCTACCTCTTTGGGTGATTCTCTCTCCCCTGCTTACTACTGTTCAAATGCACTGGACATCAGTAGGTCGTCAAATATGCCCGAGACTTTCCCTCCTCAAGCCTGTAACTCAAGCCCTTCCCACTGCTCGTATCACCCTTCACCCAATTCTTTACAGGGCTCTATTGTTCTTAGCCCCACCTAAAAGCACTTTATCAGGGAGAGGTCCTCTCTGACCAATCTGTAGAAAGAAAGATTTCCTTCCCAATTGCTCCTAATTTTCTATGTCAATATCCATTAAATGATTTTTCTTCACTTACCAATATTGATTATAAATACAGAAAATTTAAGAGAAATTTAGCTTGAGTCTCCCTCAGTGCCGTATAAGCTTTACAGTGAGCATTTCTCTTTTGTTGGTCTTACATATCCAGAAAAAGTCATAGGGCCTGTCACATAGTAAGTGTGATTAAATAAATGAATAATGTGGTTTCTGGATAAATTTTTATGATTTCAATTTACTTGCAAATTTGGGTGATATAAACTACCTCCATGTTTCTTTCTAAAAATCAACACTCTTAAATACATCGACTATGGGAAGAAATCCTTGTATCCCATTTGTCTCTTGAGATATCTATTTTTGCTACACATTTCACTGTGTAAACAGTAAAGAGCAAATAAAGGAGGCTGGAAAGAATGGAACATGTGCAGAAAAAGAAAGACCGAAAGATCACCAGGTATTGTAACATGGGATTGGTCAGTTGATTAGTACGCAATATTGGATAAATCATTTAACTCTTTTGAATTATGGTTTATTCAATTATAAAACATAATTGTTGGAATAGATAATTTTAACTTTCTTCATATCGAAGCCATCCTAGGGGAGTATTTCATTTTATTTTATATATATAACATATATATAATATATATTATATAAAATATATATTATATAAAATATATAATATATATTATATAAAATATATATAATATATATTATATAAAATATATATTATATATATATATATATTTTTTTTGAGACAGAGTTTCACTCTTGTCGCCCAGGATAGAGTGCAATAGTGCGATCTTGGCTCACTGCAACCTCTGCCTCCTGGGTTCAAGCTATTCTCCTGCCTCAGCCTCCCAAGTAGCTAGGATTACAGGCACCCACCCCAACACGTGGCTAATTTTTGTATTTTTAGTAGAGATGTTTTCACCATAATCGCCAGGCTGATCTCAAACGCCCGATCTCAGGTGATCCACCAGCCTCAGCCTCCCAAAGTGCTGGAATTACAGGCATGAGCCACCACGCCCGGCCCAGTAGGGGAATATTTTTAAAAACTGAGCAAAAAATATTAATTTTGAATTATAGATTTAGGTGTGTGTGTTTGAAAGTAATATGATTTATATCTATAATGCATCTTATAATTTCTGTTATATATATGAATATATACCTGATATATATAATTACATATGTATGTGAAAACATCTGTTTAAGAAAAATATACTTAAGAAGTACATATTCTGCAAGTATTCTATGGGCTTGGAGTGGTGCTATAAAATTGCAATAAATACATAACATTAAAATAGCTCGTGATACACTAGGAAAAATGTGTTAATAAAAGTCACATGGTAAAGCACACAAGTTAATGCTACAAAAAAGTGATATTTCAAAAGAATAACAGTTGTTTCGAGATGTTTTACGTCCTTTTTCTGTTTCGTTGCCTTCTAGTGGTTGGTTTGCCAATTCCAACCAAGGAAACATACTTAATGGACTGATCTGAAATGGATTTTATTAGTTCAGCCCTCTGTAAGCATTCTCATGCATCATTAATATTAGACATTGCAAAGAACTGCTTTCCTTAAACTGTAGATCTTTGGATATAAATTGAAGGCTGTAGTAAATAATTGTCTGACTGTGAAATGAATGCCTTGTAGTATATGCGCTCATGAGTTAGCTGAGGTGTATAATTAGGATACACATTTTAGTATGGCTTATTAAATTACAAAACACAAAAAGGCCATTGGAATTTGAATGATTGTAAGGAGTAATGAGATTTGAAAGAGGTTACAATGACAGATAGCATTTATGTTTGATATTTCATGTCCGTAAAATTATACTTGAATTGAGAATTCTGACTGCTTTATGTATATATCAGGTGATATCTATAATAAGGCAAATAAAAGTTTAATTAACTAAGACGTTCTAAACTATTGCAATACCTTTTAGAGTAGCAAAGTATGTGATTGACCAAGTCGAATGAGCATTTCCATTTCCATATAAAGTGCAAGAGATTTTAAAATATGCTTTATTGCTTGTATTTGTAAATCTTAAATTTTCAAAAATAATCCTCTGCCCCCCAAAATTTATGCTCCTTGACTGTTTTACTCACCTCCCAATTCTGATTTATCACCAGATCAGACTGATGCCATGTTTCACAAGAGGCAACTGATCTGTCCACTTTTTTTTTTTTTTAACCACACCACAACCTCCCTATTCTAAGCCATAAGCATCTCATACTTAGATTATTGTTATACCCTGCTCACTGGTCCCAAAGGTTTTATTTCTCCACTTCTTCATTCTGCTATTTAATTAGCTGTCAGAGTGATCTTAAAATGTAATTTGGAAATGGCTCTTCCTAGCTCTTCCTAGCTGTTCTTGTGTAGGACTTAAGTTCACATCACTTTATTGCGCTCTTGTGAGCAACTTATACAGGATTTGCAGTAGTCCTCTAGCTCCATGGTAAATGACTTCTAAGCACCAAGCAGAATAACAATTCTTTAACTGTTCTTCCTTATTTAATTTGCACAGAAACCCTGCGAGATAGATGTTATTAGATCCACTATGTGTATGAGGAAATTGAGGTTTGTAAGTCACATGACAAGTCTCATCTGAGTAGTGACAAAAGCTGGAATCCATGTATAGAGAGTTGTGACCCCAAAACCCATTAACTTTCTATTGTATCATTAGAAACATAAGGATCCCAGTAAATCAGGTGAGCCTCCCTTTGAATTTATGTTTCTCCTTCCCCAACCATCAACATTGATCCAATATTTACTCATATCAGCTTGTCTGAGAATGTTATGCTCGATAGTAGGTAGAAAATAACAGGTGAAGTGCCAGCCCAGAAAAGCAGTCAAATGGATCTTTCTCTTCTCTTTTCACCCCTGATTACTATCCTGTGATGACTGGTTATTGCATGATAAACCTCCAAGCTTCTCATGCCATTAAGTCACTACATTGCTGCCAGGTTTTGCTCAAAGGAATGAACATCCATTTCTCTTTGTCATTTGGTGCCATATGTCATTGTCTCAGACTTGACTGGAAGAGAGTTGGACTTGTGCACTTTTAATACTTCTGCCCTGCTGCGGAATCTTGAGAGCTCATATCAAGTTTCCAATAGCTACATTAAGCCTTGAAAATAATAGTTGGCCTCATAAAAAATCTTCTCTCCTCATTACGTTTTTAAGTTACAAAGGCTGTAAGGATATTATATAAGTAATACTGTTCTTGGACAGTTATGACTACTGAGGGGAAGACAGCCAATATATACCCAGCCTCTCCCATATACCTGGTAAGAATAGTATATAAAAAGCAAGACTGTATCTGCTGTCAAATAGCCATGACTTTGAGATTATCAAGAATATGAGATATTTGTAGTTCATTACTTGGCTTGCATCCCAAGTCTATCTCTTTGTGGCCTCTATAGCCAGTAAGTACTGGATCACACTGTCTTCTGTAGTCTTGCCCATTCTGTGGATAGGAACATGGTCACTCTACACACTGCTTCTTTCCCAGTTTGTTTTCCAAGTCCATCTTCTGGGGCTTTTGTGTATGCTACAGCCAGTCATATCATAGAAGAAAGATCACCTAGTTTACCCTGTGGAATGAATTGGGGAAAAAGATTGCTGATAGGATATATTATAGTAAAAGCTCTAGAAGGGCACAAAGGCCTAAGTATATAGTGGCAACTCTGTTTTTCCAAAGGAATCTCTCTTAGTTTAAATAAGATTCTAAAGTCTGGGGCATAACTTCTACAAAACCTATGATGATAATGGACTCCATAATTCATGTCTTCTTCAAGAAATAGCTTCTGAGGAACCATCCCATGGGTGTAACATTCAGCTCTGCCAAATCACATTCTCCCAGAGGGAATGATTGGACTCTGAGGCTACCTGTCAAGTTTTTCTAAACTTAAAGTTTTCCCATTACCCTTTGTCTTGTTCAAACTTTCCACCCTCCTTCCAGTTTCTGTCCTCTACTCCAAATTAAGTCTTCTAATCTTCACTCAGGGATGCACTTTGGGGAGGTGCTAAACCTTTGTTACCCTTGAGAAGGGTCTACTATGATGCCATAGGTAATAGGCTTAGCTCCTTTATCTACTGTAAATTATTAAAGAAATTATCCCCATCACACTTACTAAAAGCAATAAGAGATATTCTAATATAGCTAGGGTATTTCATTCTAGTGTAAATATATTTATTCTTCTTCCCAGTGTAATTATGAGTAACACCTCCTTTCGGTTTCAAAAAGAAATTGACAAAGTATGATCACATTTTCTACAATCTACAATCTCTACTTCAAGGTACTAGACCATTTCTTACAACTCTCTGAACCTGATGAATTCTGCAACAACATATACCACTACCCCACCATTCTCCTTACATATAACTTTCTCCTCTCCTCCAGCTGTATTGGGACCTTTCATACACCATCAGTATATATATTATAGTTGTTGATTTGTTTCCTTCTAACAGCAACAACAACAAAAAAAACCAAACAGGTATGTGTTTGAAATGTTTTATATATTTATATGAAATGTTATGTGTGTATATAAAATGTTATATGTGATATATATATGCATACATATCATAAACTTTGCATACATATCATAAACTTTGTTTTTTAAAATATCTATATAGAGAGAAAGAAAAGGAGTAAAAATTGACTACTGTATTGAGATATAGACTTCATCAATAGACTGGTCCTCCCTCCTTCCCTCCTGTTTCCTTTCTTACTTTTAAAAATGGTGAACTTTGAATTTAAGTTTTATAGTGGTAAAAAGTAACTTGGATCAAATCAGTTCCTTTGCTCAAAGACCTTTACACCTGACCATCCCAATGCAGTCCATGAGGTTCTGTGTAATATGACTCATTACACAAATTCTCTTTTATGTTTGATTACATAGAATTCATGTCCTTTTTATGCTTCAGCAGAGGGAGGTTCTTTCAGTTCCTTGGTACACCAAGCTACTCTATGTCCCAGAACTGATTATTTCTCTCATGTTCTAGACTTTACTTTTATAAATCTTATACCTGGAAGGCCATTCAGGTAAGCCTTATCACCCTCCTTTATCATCAATGATTCTTGCTTTCACTTTCCATGTTTTCAAAGCTTAATTTCCCCCGACACTTAATTGGATTGCTTGGAGATAAACACAGAAATGTTTATTCAACATCTTTGTCACATTTTGAATCCTGAGCACTTAGGTATGGTAGAGATTTCTGCGCAACGTCTCAAAAGGTGGAGTTGTTTTTTTTTTTTTTTTTTTTTTTTGAGACATAGTCTTGCTCTGTCACCCGGGGTGGAGTGCAGTGGCCGGATCTCAAGGTGGAGCTTTTAAGTAGTTTTAATAATTTTTTTCCCTCAACTAGGAAGGCTCAAACTCAGTCCATACTGAAACAGGAGAATTCCCTGATTCCCCTCTCAGGCATGTGACAGGGGTGTGGCTCACCTGCTCCATCACCCAGCAACTCAAACCTGTGCTGGGAAAAAGCAGGTGGGCAGGTGCAGAGGCCAGTCTTCTGGGCTCTAGTCTTGTGGTAATGTGTAGGGAAGGGTGCCTGCAACCCCAGTGTTACAAAGCTCTTTCAGCTCTGCCATCTGCAGATGGTGTGAATGTTAATCAATCAGCTCAATGAACCCTCTTCCTTATGGATAGCAAGGGCAGAGGGACAGTGTGACTGGTTTCTGTATCCTGAGCTCTTGCCCAGCATACTGAAAGAATCGGATCACTCATGGGCTCCAAGAATGAGTGCAAGGTTTTATTGAGTGGTGGAGGTGGCTCTCAGTGGAATCGATGGGGAGCCGGAAGGTGGGAATGGAGTGCGAAGGTGATCGTCCTCTGGAGTCTGACTGTTCTGGGCTTATGTTCAGATGCCTCTTCCCTCCTTCTCTGCCATGACACCCCACCACTCTCCGCTGCTCTCTGCTGCTCTGTTCCTCTGTTGCTTTTGATGTTCAGCTGTTTATGTGTGTGTCCACTAAGGTCTAGGGTTTTCCCCCTCTTTGATCTTGAAATTACATATGTTTTTATTTCTCCTCGATAGGAGTTGATGTCTTTTGCTACCTCACCACCAACCTCATTTTTACCTCATTTGCTAGGTCTTAGCACTTTGCTAGTACTCTTAAAAAGTAATTCAACTGACTTATTTCAGTGCTAATATCTTGTCATAGACACAGTCTAAATATGTGGTAACTATACTGAAATCTAATGTACAATTTTACCTATCTTTAATAAACTATTAGGTTTTTTTTTTTTTTTTTTTTGGTAATGCTATCTTATTATTAGCTGCTAAGCATCTTATGTGACCTGAGATCAATAAATTATTTCTCTTCTCTGCTTGAAGTTTCAAATTAGAAACAAACATATTTGAGTGATGAAGCTAGAGCTATTTTACAAGGTTGACTGCTATTATTGGATTGATGAATTTTAAGATGTGGATATATGTGAGAGACTCACCCAACAGACTTCACTGGTTTCTAGGTAAAAAATTGATGTCAAATAAGGAAAGGAGGTAGAAATAGTAGTAATTGTATATTATAAGAAATTTTCTCTGTCTCTCATTTTGTGTTTCAAGATAGATAGCCTTTATCTTTCTTTTAAATTAAACTCACGTATAAAATCATATATTAGCTCCAGAATTATTGAAATATGCACTCATAATTTCCATGAGTTGTCAAAATTTTTGTGATTTCTAAGCCTTAGCCTTTTCAATTTGTATTTTAAATTCTAGGATAATGATTGGTGAATATATTTATTTGTATCTTGTTAAAAAAAAGATACTCTACAAAGAATAACTGTTAGATATGTTGATGAAAACTATTATGTCTTTAGAAGGCATTGGTTAAATATGAAAAACAACCTGGAAAGAAAAAAAAGACATCTTTAATTTTAGAAATTAGCTTTTATTTAACAAAACAAAATACTGTATTTTAACATCACTTCTATTGGCCTCACATATTGGGATAAAAAAACCAAACAGGACATATGTTTTCATTTACTTCATTTATTCAAATAATGTTTCATATTCCACAAAAATATATACTATATTTCTCCGAAAAGATTCTGTGTTACTCAGGTTAGAATTGACTCCTAGAATTTTGATTTTTTTTTTTTTCTGTTGTGATTGTCTGTTAAATATCCTAATAGATTTTCGTTGGTATATAAGGAAGTTTTAAATTTGTGTTACAATTTACCTTGAATAAAATGTGCCCTTTGTGAGTGAAATCCCTAAGTTTATCAACAAAGGGACCACTTAAAGATCTCTGAACCTCCTCTCTTCAGTTTTCCCCTCTCTGAAGCCTCAGCAACTCCTCCCAAACTCAATTGTCTGTCCCTTTCTCTATCTTGAATGTATTGGTGTCTGAAAAGGGCTTCCAGCAGGGCGAGGTGGCTCACGCCTGTAATTCCAGCACTTTGGGAGGCCTAGGCAGGTGAATCGCTCGAGGTCAGGAGTTTGAGACCAGCCTGGCTAACAGGGTGAAACTCAGTCTGTCTCTACTAAAAGTACAAAAATTAGCCAGGAGCGGTGGTACGCCGCTGGGAAGGCTGAGGTATGAGAGAATCGCTTGAACCTGGGAGGCGGAGGTTGCAGTGAGCAGAGATCATGCCTCTGCTCTCCAGCCTGGGCGACAAAGTGAGACTCAGTTTCAACAAAACAAAGACCTCAATAAACAAAGAGTAAAAGGACTTCCAGGTAAAAAGCCTCCAATATATATCATAAAGGCTAATTTTGCTTGTTTTCTTTCTTTGGCACCATAGTTGTACTGCTATCCAGTATCTGAAAATAAATGTTTCATATATTTTATTCAGTTTTCTAGTTGTTTATGATGGGAGGGCTAGTCTGATACTAGTTTTTCTCATGACAAGCTGTAAAACACCATGAACGTTAATACCAGAAAATTTAATTTGTATAAAACTATTTTATTACTTCTAAGGAAAAAACCAAAATGATTCTTAATTGGATTAATTTCTTTTTTAAAGTATACTGCACCATAAAAAGTGAGTTTTACTTTTTTCCTTGAGTTCAATATTGTAGTGCTAATAAATTATAGAATCATGTGACCTAACAATATATTTTTATCTTGTTCTGCACTTTAAAGTGAATGGCTTTAATAATTCTGGTTTTATATGATTGTTGGAATGTTAGTTTGAGATTAGAATTTATTTTCCTTAAGAAAATATTTAAAGAATATTAAGAGAAATTTCATTTTTTCTAATGTCCTCTCAGCATCATTTTTTTCTATTACACTACTGCTTTACTAAACCATTCTGGTATTCCTGAAATAAATTCTGCTTGATAAAAAGTCACTTATTATTTTTTAATAACTAAGAGCTAGTATTTTATTTTGCAATATTTGCAACTATATTCACAACTGAAATGACCTCATATTTTTATAATGATACATGGTTGTGGAATAGAGTTACATTGTTTTGCAAAATGGGTAGTGGAATTGTCCATTTGTCTATCCTTTACTTTTACGAAATTTATATGGAAAAATAGAATAATTTATTTCTTTGGAAGAGTTTTTTATATGGAAATAATAGAATAATTTATTTCTTTGGAAGAGTTTTGGCTGGGTGCGTTAACTCATGCTTGTAATCTCAGCAGATTGCTTGAGCCCAGGAGTTCAAAATGAACCTGGGAAACACAGCAAAACCTCATCTTTACAAAAAGTACAAGATTTATACTGGCATGGTGGAGTATGACTGTAGTTCCAACTACTTGGCAGGCTGAGGTAGGGGTATCTCTTTAGCTGGGAATGCTGAGGTTGAGGTTGCAGTGAGCCGAGATTGTGCCACTGCATTCCATCCTGGGTGACAGAGCAAGACCCTGTCTCAAAAACAAAATGCATTTTGACACACATATACACTTGTGAAATCATCACCACAATTAAGATAGCATCCACACATCATCTTGTTCATTTGCAATCCCTCACTTTCTCTCTTCCTCCTTCTCTGCAGAAAACCCTTGCCCTCCTTTCTGTTACTATAGATTAGCTTGCGCTTTCTAAAGTTTTACATGAATATTATGCATTTTAAATTACTTTTAACACAACATAGTTATTTTGAGATTTATCCATGTTGTCCATATTTTATTGTTTTCATTGCTGATTAGTAGTATTTCATTCCATAGATATATTACAATTTGTACTACTGAAAGAATTTTGTTTTGTTGAGTTTTTGGCTATTTATTATGAATAAAGCTTCTGTGAATATATATATGCAAGTTGGTGTGTGGGCATATGCTGTCATTTCTCTCCGGTGAATACTTAAGAGTAGAGTGCTGGGTTATAGCATAGGTGTATGTTTAACTTTTACATTAACTTCTAACTTGTTTTTACAAAGTGGTTGTATTGATTTAGATTCCCATCATCAGCGTATAAGAATTGCAGTTGTTCCAGGTACTTGCTAACACTTGCAAGGGTGTGTGTGAGATGTTTGTAGTAGCATCTGATTGTGGTTTTCATTTGCGTTTACTGGATAACTTTTTATAGGTGTGTTGCTCACTCCTATTCCTCTTTTGTTGAAGCATTTGTTAGATTTTTTGAAAACTTTTTTTTTCCTAATAATTGAGTTGAAGAGTTTATGTTTTTTAAATGAAAATCCTTTGTTGAATATATGTTTAGCAAATATTGTTTCCCAGTCTGTGACTTCCCAGTTATCATTTTTGTAATAGTTTTGAGAATTGTTTTAAAAATTTTGATGTTTAATGTGTTGATTGTTTTTTATAGTTTGTTTTAGATTTTGTTTTTCCTTTTTGATGGAGTTTCACTCTCGTTGCTCAGGCTGGAGTACAATGGCACAATCTTGGCTCACTGCAACCTCCGCCTCCCAGGTTCAAGCAGTTCTCCTGCGTCAGCCTCCCAAATAGCTGTGATTACAATCATGTGCCACGACACCCAAGTAATTTTGTATTTTTTAGTAGAAATGGGGTTTCTCCATGTTGGTCAGGTTGGTCTCGAACTCCTGACCTCAGGTGATCCGTAGGCCTTGACCTCCCAAAGTGCTAAGATTACAGGTGTAAGTTTTAGTTTTTTAAATAATTTTTTTAGCTGCCTCCTGGGCTCAAGCGATTCTCCTGCCTCAGCCGCCAGACTAGCTCAGACTACAGGTGTACACCACCAGCCTCAGCCAATTTTTTTTATTTTTATTTTTATTTTATTTTAAAGACAGGGTTTCACCATGTTGCCCGGGCTAGTCTCAAACTCCTGAGCTCAGACAATCTGAATTCCAATTCCTTGACCTCCCAAAGTGCTAGGATTACAGGAATGAGCCACTGCCTCTGGCTTTTTATTTGTTTTTTTACATATAATTGTTAAAATGATTATCTTTACCCATTAAAACGGCGTTTTAGGATTTATTTTCTCCTGGATTTTGGCAAGTTTCCTCATAGAACTTAAGTTTCCTTAAGTACTCAAGCTCAGTACTTAGCTTGAGACTAATGGGGAACTCTCCTGGGTGCTCTCTCTCTCTTCATTCGAGCTAGATCTATAGATTTGTCATTTCTGGTACTCTGCTCAGCAAACTGAGGCCATTTTGGCCAACCCAAATTCTTAACACTTTTTTTTTTTTTTTTCAGACTTTGAGTTTCCTTTGCCTGCACCCCATCCTGAAAATGCTCCAGGAAGTGAGCTAAAACCATGATGGGACTCACCACGTTTGTTTTCTTCTCATACGAGTTACACTTCTGCATTTCCTCCTGTCCAATATCTGCAAATTATTGCTTCACATATTTTGTTTAGTTTGCTTTTAGTAGTTCAGTTGGGAAGGGTCAGTGTTACTCCATCGTGGCAGAAAACAGAATTGACCTCAAAAACAAAATTTATTATCAAATTGGTTTTATACCTAATGTTAAGATAATAACTTTACTAGATAATCTGTACATAATAACACTTTAAAATTCTTCCATGATTACTTGCGTTAAAGTGTGTCCTCAGCCAAAAGGCAAAATGGACTCCCTATGGCTAACTGAGGTGCTCAAAATTCAAACAGAAGTAGGCAGCCATAGCGAGGTGAGGGACTTCTCATGTACTCTGTTCTCAGAAAGATGTAAAAGTGTTACAGGACCTCCCTTTGCACAGTCAAGCCAAACCACTTCCTTTTGTCTGCAGCAAGATAAACTACAGCCAGAAACACCTCCACTCCCACACACAGGACCTTTGACAGAAACATCTTACACTGACTTACGGTTTGGGGCTTAGAAACCAGGTTATCAGAGCCTGACTATTTAGATAAATTAGAGGAGAATACATTTGAGTTCTTCGTTTGCATGAATGCACCTGGTTGGGAATGAAGGCAAGAACTTTCCTTATTTAACCCAGACCTTTCCTTTGTTCTTTGGAGAGCACACTTTCACTTGTACTGAGGAATGTTTCTTCCCAATCTGCAGATTAGCTTTTATAGAAACTAAAGCTCTTTTTCCTCCACAGATATCATGGTTTTTTCTTAACATTTCTTGGTGATGAGGATGGGATTTGACGTGGCAACCTAGCTTCTTCCCAACACTCTCTGGATCAATGCATTTGCACCTGCAAGAGCCTCTTGAGCTCACTTATCTTCCTGGCTGCACCGGGGAGAAAAGAGGTAAGGCTCCTTGGACCCAAGATCTTCTGATCTTAGCATGAGGTTTCTGGCACTTTATTTTTTTAGTGATTCTTCCCACCCAGTTCCACAGGTTACCCATTGGTGGAGTATACCCACACTTTGTTGTGTACACACACACCCTGGGGTACATTCATGCTTTCTAGCGTATGCTCACACTTCAGTTTTGCGAGGACACTTGCTCTTCAGTTGCACTCAAAGGGACTGCCTTCGTAAGGTGAGTCTATTCCTGGGAGTACATTTGTTTTTCAGGGGATTTTTGGGATTGCCTCTTCCAACTCTCTTCAGGAAACATCTGTAAACATTTATTCTAAACCTAGAAAATTATACTCTTCGCTTTCCATGAAGAGGCAGCTGGATCAAGTTGCAATTAAAATAAATCTCCAATTGTCTGCTTTGAGTGCCCTGAAGGATTGACAAAATAGCAATCCATCCTGTGGTCTGTTGGCTAAAATTCTGTGCTTTCCTGCCTGTGGCACAGGTTTGATTTCTGATCAAGCAATCAAACCCATTTTTAAAAACTGTTTGTATGACTCTTGACCTTTTGGTGTACCCTTTTGTTACTGATCTTTTCCCTTTCCAATGGAAACTTTTGACTTCCAGTCTTTTCCATCTGAGGTGCATGTGGGGTTTTTAGGTCTTTAAATATAGATGCTCTTTAAATATAGGGCCCAAGTAGCTGGGCCCTAAACAGTATGGCTGGACAGTCATGAGTTACATCCCTTTGAAACTACTAAGACTTTTTTCTCTTTGAACTCCCTTTGGGTGGTTCTAGATCTTGTAAGGACTACTTTATACATCTTTGGAGATGTCTAGTTCATCTTTAGTTTTGTCATAATGTTGGTTAAGATGATTCACTTGAAAAGATACTTTTTTTAAAAAAAAAGCTAGATAAAGTATTTATAGGGCCAGGCATGATGGCTCGTGCCTGTAATCCCAGCACTTTGGGAGGCCAAGGCAGGTGGATCACGAGTTCAGGAGCTCTTGGTCAGCCTGGCCAACATGATGAAACCCCGTTTCTACTAAAAATATAAAAATCAGCCAGGTGTGGTGGCGGGCGCCTGTAGTCCCAGCTAGTCAGGAGGTTGAGGCAGGAGAATCACTTGAACCCAGAAGGCGGAGGTTGCAGTGAGCCGAGATTGTGACACTGCACTCCAGCCTAGGCAGCAGAGTGAGACTCCATCTCAGATATTTATATACATATTTATATATATATACACACACACATATAAATACATATGTATATATGTATAGTATTTATATATAAATACATGTGTGTGTATGTGTGTGTGTGTGTATATATGTATGCTGTGTGTGTGTGTGTGTGTGTGTGTGTATGTATATATATATATATATATACATGTATATATAGGCCCGCAGCTAAAATAGGCTTACTTCTTTTGCAGAGCTATCCATGCTAAGTCCAGACATAAAAAATTCTTTCTTCACCCTGTTAAAGGGCCACAACCTGAAATCAGTAATATAATCAAGAAATAAACAAAGTTTAAAAGACCCGCTATCGGCCGGGTGCGGTGGCTCAAGCCTGTAATCCCAGCACTTTGGGAGGCCGAGGCGGGAGAATGGCATAAACCCAGGAGGTGGAGCTTGCCGTGAGCTGAGATCCAGCCACTGAACTCCAAAAAAAAAAAAAAAAAAGACCCGCTATCTAACTAAATTGGTCTCCCGTGCTTTCTGTAATTTAGCTGGCTGTTTGGAAAGTCTTGGTAAGAAACATTTTCATCTATAAAAGTAATCTGCAATTGCAAGGACATCTCCCTCCCTGCACCTAAAGAACTGGAAACTTTTCACATGGAGAATATATTGTTTTCATGTTTACATAAAATACCTTAACTTTGTTTAAGATAGTTTTCCTGGCAATCTTGTCTTGATTGGACCTTTTCCTTGATTGTCTCAGCAAATAATGTGTTTGGATCTAAGGTTTGTACCTTTGAAATGTAAAATTTCACCTAAGAAATCATGTTTTTGGAAATACAAGTTTTGAGTTACCTTGCTCTACAAGGAGAAAAAAAGCTACATGAAAACTGGCAAATGAAAAATCTTGTAAAGCTATATGATCTGCTTCTTTGTACCTGCATGTCTATATATTTATATGTGTTTTGTGTATGTGATATTTCACTATTGAAATATATGAAAGAACTCTAATTGGCTTAAAGAAAATGTAAACACTTAAATATTTCATCAGAAAAATAGAAACTAACTCAAATGCCTTTAAGCTCAAATGACTTTAGTGATCTTTGGTAAATAAAACTACTGTAAATTAGAATGTTCTCAATATTGTCAGTATTAAGTAAGTATAATTCAGGCATTTTTGCCTGGACTTACTCGTTATACAAGTTTAGGCTGTTTTTGATAGATGTTTTAAGGTCATAAAACAGTTGTTCCTGTACTATTTTTGGTACTTGCTGGATTATCTGTGAATTAAAGCTATAAAGGATAGCTGCTAGGCTCCTACTGAGTTTGTCTTTGAATAAGCCCATGAACTCCGGAGCCTAGACAAGTGGCCATGTTGGACCTGGGGACATGTCCGATGTGCCTGGACAACCAGCTGCAAGGTAGAGTCAAGCCAAATATGGCCCAGTCATCCCTTTACTTCCTGAGCATGCTGAGAGGGGTTGGGTCCTACAGGTATCATCTTTGTAGATGATAGATCTGTCCTCTATCCTAAGCTCTAAGCCTGGTATGTAAATTCAGGACGCTGACTGGACCTGCCCTTCATTGTCATCTGTGGGTGCCAGGTGGGTACATGAGACCCAGGACAATTGGAGATGGAAAGAAAATTATTTATAAGTTTTTCTAAAAATTGAACATTAATATCAAAAGCACATTGATGCAGGGTCAGGGTGTGTGCCCCTGTGTCAAAACAAAAGGGTTTTCTTGAAGCATTAATTTGCTCTCTAATAGAAAATTGTGAAAAGGTTTTCTTTACCTTTGAGGTAACTGGACTCAAAAACAGATTCCATTTTGTGTTTCGTCAAGATAATTTCTTGTGTTTTGTACCTTGAAATTTGTGATGTCTGACAAGCTTCCCAAAACTAAATTCCAAAATCAAGTCTTTTGGACATTAACTTAGTCGTAACAGAAATATCCCAAAATCCAGGAGAGACATACTAAGCTTATTCATTGTGTTTAAATCATACAGGAAACAGTCAAATAGCAAAAAGATATGTACCTTTCTTCGAGTTATATTTATATATACTTTTTTTTTTTCAGACAGAATCTTGCTGTGTCACCAGGCTGGAGTACAGTAGCACGATCTCGGCTCACTGAAACCTCCACCTCCCAGATTCAAGCGATTCTCCTGCCTCAGCCTCCCAAGTAGCTGGGACTACAGGTGCGTGCCACCATGCCCAGCTAATTTTTATATTTTTAGTAGAGACGGGGTTTCACCATGTTGGCCAGGATGGTCTCGATCTCCTGACCTTGTGACCCGCCCGCCTCGGCCTCCCAAAGTGCTGGGATTACAGGCATGAGCCACTGAGCGTGACCCTAAATGTATTATTAATATGGGTTCCAAAATTGTATGCTATTCCTAAATTTGAATTTATCTTGATATGTGTTATTTATCATAATCATAGTTATTATGTTAATGTCATATGTCACAAAAATTACCAATTATTTTTGCTAATTGCATCTTTAACCATGGTACTTTTAAATTTTTCTCGACCACAGTTATTTTCTTAAATCCTTTTCATACTAAGCCTAAGCACCTAGCTCCTCTTTAAAATTATTTTATCTGCTTGAATAAATGTTTTACTAGTTTGCCAACATCAATTTCACTGCATACTTCCAGGTCGTATCCATAGACTTACCAGATGCCACTGAATAGCAATAAGATACACTGAATTAGATCTAGTAGGTGTCTGCCCATCTTCTCACCTTAACTTGACCAAGTTGTTCAAATTGGCCACAAATCTCTCAGCCACATGAGTCCCAGCAAGGGAATAGGTGGACCCAGTGCAGGTAGCCAGATCTTTCTGGCAACAGTATGGAACAAAAACATAAGCTGATCATCAACACTACCTATGACAGGTTTCCACTAAAAAGGAGGAAAGCTTACCTGGCCAGGGGACAAAATGGACTCCCCATGGCTAACTGAAATGTTCAAAGTTAAAACAGAACCTGGTTGCCATAGCTGGGTAAAGGAGTGGTCATATACTCTCGTGTTCCTGGAAAGATGTCATAACAGGACCTCTCTTTCTACAATCAAGCCGAGCCATTTCTGTTGTCAGTGCTAAGACAAACTGTACTGCACCTGGAACGCATCTCCCCTCAATGACAGAAGGAAAGAAACATCTAACAGAGAAACAAACATTTGTCAGAGATTTCTAGTTTTTCACTTGGAAACCACACAATCAAGGCTTGACTGTTTCTACCAATCAAAATGAAATAAGGTTGAATTCTTTATCTACATAAACTGACCTGATTGAGAACTACCTATTTCAGCCAAACCTTCCCTTTGTTCTTCACAGAACACACTTTCTGTGACTCTGAAGGTTGTGCCTCTCCAATGTGCAGATTTTTTACAATAGAAAATATAGCGTTACCTTTTTTCTTTATGTATCTCATGTTCCTTCATTATCAGTTTTGTTTTTTAACTTATGAGTCTGGTTTGGTAATCAATTTCTTTTCCTAAAAAGAAAATTAAATATGTTAATGTTCATTCACATAAAATTATTTATATTATTATTATTTTTTTAGGTAATTTTATCTAATTGATAGTTCTTTTTTTTTTTTTTTCAATTTCTGCCTTTATCTTTACTGAGTGTTCCTCCAAAGTACTTTTTGCTTGTTTTATTGTCCCCTTCTTTATTCCTTAAATGGTATACTGAAATTGTTATTGTTTTTTCATATAGTGCCACCTATAGCTACAACATTTCTGATTTGATATTAATTATTGTCATTATGACTGCTTTCTAATAATCTGTATAGGTACGTTTGCTGTCTAAGGAGAAAGTAATTTGCAAGTGGTATACTTTTGTTATTTTTTTCTCAGTTTTTACCAATGTTTTCTCAGTTCTCAAATGTCAATAATTTTAAGATGAACCATCAATTTAATTATGGTTCTTTTGGAGGGAAATAATTATAATAAATGTGATTCATACTCCATGTTTGAACGTAATTTTTCTTTACATTCTCTGATTAAAGAATTTTTTGAATCCTTTGGCCATCAAAGTTATGTATATTATCACATAAACATCAGACTTTCTTAAATCATGGCATTTAACAGGCATCTTTTTTACAAATATACTTTTTTTAATTTCAGTGCTGTATTACTAGAATATTTCAAAAGGCATTTTAAAGTAAAAAATAAGTGTCAAAATTTGGGTTTAAATTCACATGCATGTATTGTTAATTCACTATCACAAATATAACTGACTACACTGGAAAAGTCAGACTTAAAAAGTACAAGCAAATACTCTAAAAAGTACAATCAACTTTATTGTTATGCCTCTCCTTTCACCTATTCAAATAATTTTCTGGGAGCTATTTATATTCTTCCTTTTATGTGAAATGTAGAGCAAGTCTCATGTCTTTTTTTACCTCCTTTTAGGCAATAAAAAACACTTCTGTTAACAGTTAAGAAAACTAAGCATTCTAATGTCATAGTCTACATTTAAAATTCATTGCATGCTTCTCTTCTCCCCATCCTTAGATCTACTTAAAACAAGTCTCTTGGAGTGAAAACACAGTGTTCAAATTCCCCATTCTCTAGTGTTTCAGTTTCTCTCATAAGGTTAAAACTGGAAAAGTGGAGGCTGTATCAGCGGGTAGGGTCTTACCTCATGGTTTTGTTGGGGTGTTCAAGCATTGACTTATTTGGGTTTGGCAGATGAAAGTTTATGTTGGCTGATGCTTTCTTTATCAACCTCTTTCTCTTCCTCTTAATATTAAGTAAATGTATCTCCTCCAGTTGGTAGCTCAAGCAGTTTTCTTGCCATCTACGCATTGGCAGTTCACTTCTAGCTTCTTTCTGCTGAGGCAGCTTCATCCCTTCAAGAAATTCTGATGGGCACCATCTAAGTCAATTCCAGGATTATTCTTTCTCAGATTCAAGTGAGAAATCAGTTCCTTAAGATCTTACCTCTACCCAAAGTTGCAGAGTCAGCATGTGAAATTCTGAGTGTGATTTTTTAACATGGTTTTTCCCCTCCTAAGGTAGAAGGAATACATTCCTCATCTTAGACCATGGGAATTCTATGCACTGTGAAAGTTCTTTAAAATTTCCATCTCATCTTCTCCATCAATTTCATAAGCTAGATGTCTGTGGTTAGTTAAGGATCTCCACAGTAGTGTTCAGAACCTCCATGATCATGTCCTGCTTTATTGACCATCAACTTCACTTTGAAATTCTGAGAGAAGCTGGTACATTTTTTCTTGGAGGCACAACTGAAACAGAGATAAAGTCACATTTTAGCATTTTATTATGACTATATTACTATTAGAAATATTTAAATGGAATAATGACTATGTTAAGAGTTACTTTAAAACCATGTATAGTTCACAGATGTATAGGAATTGATCATTATCTCATGACTTGTGCCTGTGTGGCAGATACAAGTTTAAGACTCACCTTAATTTTAGAAAATCTAAAATACAAAAATGTGTAGAATTCAGGATTGAAAAAAGATGGCCATTTTAATTTCTATAATACTACAGTTAGACAATACAGCTTAAACAATTACTCTTTGGAAATTTATTGAGGCTCTCTATGTATTGCTTCCCAATAATTTTTACATTGTGACATACAGAGTAACTTGCAATGATTATATGCTACACCAAGATTAACAGAGATGAGAGTGTTCACCTACCTGCCTAGAGAGCTCAGGGAATCAATATTTGAACACATCTGTAACTCATAAGTATTAGTTAGCAAGCTCTATTTTAATGTGTGATCAGTTTCTGGAATACATTATATTGGAAATGTTCATAATTTAATATATATGTCTTAACATTCTAAACATTCTCCAGCAGTATGTCTTCTGTCTATTTGACCCTTCAAAGAAGGAAATATGTGAAAGATTCCCATAGCTACTGAATGTAGGCCAATTTATTTATGTGTGCTAAAGGTATTTTGCTTTCTGCTTTTCAAAGCTATGGTATTTCTTAATACTGATTCTTGATTCCTAGAATTTCCCTGTAAATTTTAACATTCAGCTATAAGCTATTGCATTCTCAGGGATAGCCCTTGAAACTGATTAGGAGAAATATCCATCAACTAGAGTTCCTTATCTTGGAAGTGCTGCAATAAGCGGATGATACGTGAGTTGCCTACTTTGACGAAGGCGGTGTGTTTTGAGCAGTATTTTGAGAACTAGTAGAGATTTTGATATTTTTATGTATTAGTGTAGTAGTTTTTTAGGGCTGCCATAATGAAATACCATAGCTTAAATAACAGTTTTATTTTCTCGCAGTTCTGGAGGCTGAAAATCCAAGATCAAGGTGTCAGTGGGTTTGGTTTCTCCTTAATTCTCTTTTTTCTTTGCTTGCAGGTGGCTGCCTTTTCACTGTGTCTTCACATGACTTTTCATCTGTGTAAGCAAATCCCTGTATGTCTCTGTGTGTTCAAATTTTCTTTTCTTATAAGGACAGCTGTCCTTAGATTGGATTAGGGCCCACTCTAATCGGCCTCATTTTAACTTAATTACCCTTTATAGGCCCTATTTCCAAATATAGTCACATTCTGAGGTACTGGAGATTAGAGATTTAATATGAAATTTTGGGGAACACAATTCATCCCGTAACTGTGAGAAAAACATTTTAGGGGAAATAAAGTAGTCATTTGCTGTTATTATCAACCATTACTAATTTTCCATCTAATAACAAGACCTTTCTCTCCTGGGAGGACTGCATTTCAGATTTTATTTAGAGATTACCTCTATTTTCACAAGAGTGGACACATATAAAATATCTGGCCTATCAGAGTACCAAATCTCTCTGGCTACAATGATTTGTTCTAGGTTAACACATTATTCAAGCTAAAATAGTGTGTGTCTTCACTGTGCCTTGTTAACTAGAACCATCAGGAAAGACAGTTCATTTAGAGAAATAAGTTTAGATTGTACATTGGCAATCAATATGCACACACAAAGCATTATAGATGTAACACGAAAAAATTTTACTTTTTGCTCAAGCTATAGGTTCAAAAAAGATATTCTCTAGAGAATATTTTTTATGTGATCACTCAGCAATCTACATAGCTTTCCTTCATCAACATGAAGCTACCATGCTTCCCACACAAGGAAAATGAAAGTTAGAGGGATGTGTACTGAATTCTCCATGCTTTAAACTGTAATTATTTCTCCTCACAGTTCATTGGCCAGAAATAGTCATATGGCCCCACTGCAACTAGAGGGCTGAGGATGTTGGGGGAGCACATGACGTTTTGGTGAGAAATAAACATTTTTTTCCACAAAGTTTGTGAATAACATAAGGTGTAACTGCTATATTTCATGGTTGAACGAATAAAGCAATTTTCATTAGGACACAATGAGGTCAACATGCAAAGAAGCAAAAATATGTAGAAAGGAAAGACTGAGGCTAAAGACACTGGCCCTCAGTTACTTTCTTTCAGTCTCTTACTTAGTGTTACCTTCTGAATAGAGCAGTTTTGCGAGCCAATACAAAATAATAATTATTATTATCAATATTATTTTATTGTTAGTTTAGTTTACCTCCAAAAGCAACTGGTAGAGGTCTACCTTATGCAGTATATTGATATATTATTATTATTGTTATGTTTTTAATACATTATAATTATGTTTTATGTTTTTCTATTAAATTTAGTTTGTGATATTTGCTTTGAATGTTTTATTCATGTATTACAATGTTTTAAATTTAATATTTATCTTGTTTCAGGGCTTATCTCCCTTTTTTTTTTTTTTTGAACATTCTCAATTTTTTACCTATCTTTTGATTTGGTGAAACTTTCCTCATTCTCCATTTTGTGCTTCTGGTTTGGGAACAATGTTTTTATTTTTATTAATGTAGTGAACACTATAAAGTCATTTTTAAAATTAAATAACTCTACAAAGAAGAAAATCAATTTCTTGATTTTTATATCTGGAAACGAAATGGCTCTAGAGTGTTTTAATCATTTTTCAGTTTCTACATTAATTTTGTAAGGTATTTTACTCATTTAAAGTTTTGTCACTATTTTAATTTACCTTATGTTTAGCATTTATTCAGAATGACCATGTTTGCAAACAACTCTACCTAGTTGTTTTTATGTTTTTTCTTTTTTATATCACTCTTTTTCTTGATTCATGTTCCTAAAGTCAACTATAGTGTTGTAAACTACTTCAGTCTGAAAAATCTTATTTCCCCTATACTCATTTAAGAAGTTAAAGCTTAAGATTTTAGGCTGGGCCAGGCACAGTGGCTCACGTCTGTAATCCCAGCACTTTGGGAGGCAAAGGCAGGCAGTTCACGAGGTCAAGAGATCGAGACCATCCTGGCTAACATGGAGAAACTCTGTCTCTACTAAAAATAGAAAAATTAGCTGGGCATGGTGGTGCACACCTGTAGTCCCAGCTACTTGGGAGGCTGAGACAGGAGAATCACTTGAACCTGGGAAGTAGAGGTTGCTGTGAGCCGAAATCACGCCAACGCATTCCAGCCTGGTGAAAGAGCGAGACTCTGTCTCAAAAAATAAAATAAAATAAATAAAGTAAAGATTTTAGGCTAACTGATATTTTTACATCATTACTTTGTGATATTTATAGTTTTCTGCTTTGTTTCTAACCTTTCTCAGGTGCTAATGGGAGACTGCCATATACTGTATAGCTACTCAAAGTGGTAGAATTGGAAGCCACATGCATAATGTCACAATACTATCCTGTACAGGTTAAGCACATGAGACATTCAGAGAATCCTAAGGATTTTTGGCCAAAAAGATCTAGATAGAAATTGAAGTCTGTGCAGAAAAGTTAATAAAGCAAGCCTAAGACTGCTGTGTTTAGAAATGTCAGCTTGCAAGGTTGACCCTTGGGTGGCATCTGGGAACTTAGCTGGTAAACAGTTTCATACATTGATATAAAACGTACCCTAACTAATAAGAGTGGCTTACTGTGCCTAAACTATTTGTACAATGTGGTTTATGGTAAAAACGTGCTTTATTTCTGGGGGTCTAGAACTTTGGTACATGCTAGGCAGATAATACCTACATGAGCAGACCCCAATAAAAGCCTTGGTCACTAAGTCTCTAATGGGCTTCCTTGGGCAGAGAAAACCCACAGTTGTTGCTACATTTTTATTGCTGGTTGAAGTGTGTGCTGTCTGTGACTGCTCATGGGAGGAAGAAAACATGAGACCTTAAATGGACTCTTCCACATGTCTTTTTCTCTTATGATTCAGCTGTGTATCTTTACCATAGCACACTGCTGTAATAAATGTAAGAGTATAACTATACGTAAGGGTATCACATTGTAACTCTGTGTAATAATAATAATTATTTCTTATGTAAGTATTGTGCTAAACAAGCGAACAAGAATTTTCTAATTTTAATGAGGATAGTATCTTTTATCTAATAAGTTTATCATGAAGTCTACATAACATATGAACATGTTCAGTCATTTAATAGCTATAAGTGAATTTTCTCTTCCTTTTATTTCTCACAAGCCAGTCTATGAGACTAAAAAAAGTAAATAAAAATGAATTGTAGGAAAAAGTTCACCTGAAATACATAGAATTTCAATCAAGTGTTACAGGTATGAAAGTGACTTTGGTGAAAAAGAAAAAAATAGTGTGTTATACACTGAGTAAGGAGGAATTCTATTTAAACAAAATATTCTTCAAAATATAAGGTTATAGTGATACAATGGAAATAGAAAAAGAGATATTTATTGAATCTAAGGATACAAAGGAGATAGAAATGTAATAAAGTGGCACTCATTCTAATCCCCAATGGTCTCTTTCTACAGGGGAAAGGCACATGAAATCACCAAAAACCAATCAGCCTCTCTCTCTAATTTCAAGGGAATTTATTGGTATTAATAGGGCCATCATACCCTCCGTAAAACAAAAATAAATTGTACACTATGAGAATTAGGATCGCCTTAAAGATAAGTCAATATACTTTCTCATTTGTCATGTAAATGATGCTATATTTCTTCAAAGATGTACAACCTATATAAACAAACTACTGATGCTATATTTGTCATCCTTATTTATACCTGTAGGTATAAATAAGTGTACTGAACTAGCAAGCATTTTTTAAGGCATCTGTGGGGCTGAGTATTAACATTTGCTTAAACCAGTAAATGGATTAATTATGTAGTTTTTCTTGCCTAATGGTTGGCTGCTGTCAATACATTCTTCTGTCTCTATTGCTTGAGTATTGAAGATAGACTTAGTTTGGATTCCTGACTTAATGTGGAGAGGTCTCACATTAGTTTCTCCAGTTTGCTAAGTTGAAATCCTACTCCTTAGTGGGATTGCTATCCAGGGAACTGTTAGGACTAAGGGTTCAGAACACTTCCAGAGCAGCTCTGGCTTTGGTGTGCCCTTTTCCATTCGAGTTCAAGTTGCTAGGTTTTTAGTACTATTTTTGTTTTGCTTTAGGTTTGTTGAAAATTTTTGTTGTGGTGGTTGCTGTTGTTCATTGAAGACTTGCTTTATTTTTGTGAGAACTCAACAATAGTTTTAAAAATGCATTCCTTCTAACTAAAATAGTATTTGCATGTTTTACGGTAAGGGATTGTATCAGAATATCTACCCTTTGTAAATTTGATTTGAACAGTAAGTAGAATTTTAAAAAACTTGATTATGTTGTAGTCAAACTTATTTAAAAAAAATTTACAATAAAAACTCCATTAAACACTGATGAAGCCCACCGTACTTTTAAATTTAATTTTCAGATTTTCAGAATAATATATAAATGGTTTTAGAACCAAATATTTCTATTAAACTGATAAAAATAAAAAGTAAAGCATTAAAAACAGTGTCTCATCACCACTTATTTCTCAACTCATGCTTCTCAGAGGTAACCAAACTATTTCAACTTTTAGCTTTTCCATTCATTATTAACTTCCACACCTTAAAATACTATTTGTATATCATTATTTCATGATTTATTAATTGCAGAAATTTAACTTGACCTCTTACTATGGATGGTAAGGAACAAGCTTTCACAATAAGCTCTATTTTCAACAATCAGGTTAAAGTTTTACTTTTGATTAAAACTGTGTTCTGTAATTTCATTATTCTGATTTTATAACTATTTTTTGAGTACCTTAGATTTTATAAGTGTGTTGCTGCCCTGGCACTTTAAATATATAATTGTTTTTTTTTTATCACTGGTGTTCTGAATTGTTATATTGAAGCACAAGAGATGATCAGGTTTGTGGATGGATTTTTAAAACAGATAACTCTGCTAAAGTCCAAGGGGAACCAAAAGAAGGATGTGGCTTGACATGTAAATTCCGTAGGGAAGGAAGATGATGCAGAAGCTTTTGCTGCAGGAGAAAGCAAGAAAAGAAAGGTGTCATTTTGATAAAGGTTCACCATTTGGATAGGTGAGGATTAGATCTCATGAGCCAAGGCTAATCCATTAGAATGAGCACTAGAATGGGTGAAAATAAAAAAATGATAGAATGCTTAATTTCAACATTTTATATTCTTTATAAAGAACCTGTTAGAATAACTGTTGTATGCCTATCTAATATGGTGATATAATACACACAAATATGTATGTGTGTATAAACATATACTACCAACAATATAATCTTCCCATTTTTAAAACTGATGAAAGGCCAATACAATTTTAATAACAAGTTCAAAAATAGATGAAGAAAATCAGGACACTCTTCATTAATGGAAATACCTTTGGAGTGATTAAAATTTTTTTTTGTTTCTTTTTTTTTTTGTTTGTTTTCTCCAGTTTCATTGGGTGTTTTGTGTGTTTTTGTTTTTATTTTTGTTTTGTGATATATAACTCCAAATGCTGCCCAAACAGGTTCAATTATGTTGAACAGAGGATATTTTCACCTCCCAATAATGGAATTGCGTGCACATCAAGATGGGAAATGGGGAAACCCAAATTGCTTTGTATGATAAAGTGAGAAGAGTCTAAACCGTTAAATAAGGACAGGGATCTGAGGGAGAGAGGAGGTGGCAGTCAGGGAGGTGAGGTATGGAAGGAGGACAGAGAATAGCCCTCAGAGATACAGCAGTGCTAAACAAGTCAAGAGAAAACAAACACAAAGATATGATTTGTAAAATGTTTGTGCAGAGATACACTATTCACTAATCACTCTCATTGTCACTCCTAAGGTATCTTTAGAAAAGCAACAATTTTTCTTTAATAAAAATTGGATCTTCTAGACAAACTGTAGGGAAGCAGGTGTCTGTATCTGGTTCTGAAACACTTCAATATTTTTACATTTCAACCACAAACATATTTGTCTGCCCTTATATTTTGTCATAAATATACATGTAGCATAAAATTTCCCATTATCACAATTTTTCAGTGGCATTAATTATATTCAGAATGTTGTGCAACTATCACCACTATCTGTTTCCAAAGAATTTTATCACCCCAAACAGAAACTCTGCACACATTAAGCAGTAATTCCTCAATCCCTTCCTCCACCATCTCCTGGTAACTTCTGATCTATTGCCAAAACAGTGTGATTTTGCTCCCTAGAAAATATCTGACAACGTCTTGAGACTCTGTTCATTGTCACAGCGAGGGAATAGGGAGGTGCTACTGTTATCTTATTCCTGCAGGTACCAGTATGCTCCATCTAATAGGACGCTGCTTCTTGAGGTCAAACCTTGAACTCTAACATTCAATCAGAGCCTTCCAAAGATCCATTGTCGTTCTCCATGTCAGCCCTAACAGAAAGAATATGGCCCAGAGCCACCTCATAAAAGAAGGGGATCAGTGGAAAAACTGCATACACACTCTCTTATCCTACAGGAACACTGAATTTCCTAAATACTATCATCCCTAATCAGTAGATCACTGTGTGTGAGATTTTACTCTGGAGCCTTCTGCCACACCTACATGGATGGTCTGTGAGATGAGTAAGATTCTGTGCCCTGTTGATAAAAGGACTGATGACGGAGAATCAGTTGATAATCCCTTCCAGCAAACCATTAAAATATTTTTGCATTATTCAAAGATTGAAACAGTAGAAATTATATTATCCTTTTAAAAATAAGTAGGCATTTATTTATAGTTATTGTTATATATCCATTTATCTGTTTCACTGTAATCTATTTCAATTCCACTGCGGTTCGCCAAAAATCACCTTTCCTGGCTGGCCTCCTCTTTGTCATCCATCTCACTGAGTGCTTTAGCTTGTTCATTTCAGACTCATCAAAGAAGGGAGACATCTTCAACTTCAGCTTGCCTATCAAGGAGTTGATAGAAATGGCTTTAGGTGTTCCTACTATAGTCAAAGTATCCTTGGAAAATTTTAAGGACAAACACTCAACTTCTCCTTAATAATTAGCAACGTGAAAATCGCAATAAGGTCTTGTGTGTGGTCTAGGGACTTCAGTGAGCAAAGAATGCAATGCCACACACCACTCGCATGCTGATTGAGCTAGATACAGGACACTCATGCTTTAAAAAACAGCCTCTTGATGGCATAATTCTTCATTTGGACACAGAGCCCCAGCCCAAGCCCCAGCTGCAGGCCTACCCATTACATTGCTTCTAGCCCTAGAATGCTTGGCTGCTAGTCTCCGCGTCTCAGCCCCACAGTAAGTTTACCTGGGCTGTGGAAGCTTCCCAGGTGTCAGGTGCTGATAGGAAAGCCAGAAAGAATAGGCTGTGCCAGTAGGAGCAGCGTAAGCTTCAGGCTACAAGGCAAAGCTAGGAAAGGCTTGTAGGTGTTTTTTTTTGTTGTTTTTTTTTTTTTTGAGACAGAGTCTTGCTCTGTTGCCCAGACTGGAGTGCAGTGGCTTGATCTCGGCTCACTGCAAGCTCCGCCTCCCGGGTTCACGCCATTCTCCTGCCTCAGCCTCCCGAGTAGCTGGGGCTACAGGCGCCTGCCACCATGCCCGGCTAATTTTTTGTATTTTTCTTTTAAAGTAAAAACGGGATTTCACCGTGTTAGCCAGGATGGTCTCGATCTCCTGATCTCGTGACCCGCCCGCCTCAGCCTCCCAAAGTGCTGGGATTACAGGCATGATCCACCGCGCCCGGCTGGCTTGTAGTTTTAATAGCTGAGAAAGAGGATGCTAGGTATCTCAAGGCAGCAAAGCATATCCGTGGACAGAAAGGACTGTAGAATAGCCACATCAGAGGGAAGGGTCACTGTGCCTAGTTCAGTGAATGGCCTGAGACAACTGGAAGCAAGACCCCGTTAGTCCTGCCACAGTACACACAGGTTCCTTTCCAAAAGGAAAAAAAGAAGCAAAGATAAGGAGGTGTTTTCATTGGCTTTGTCCTCAGAACAAAGGCAAGAGGCAGGAAGGTCTGTTGTAAACAGACAAATCAGTACCAGTCCCTGTGCTAAGTCCAGGCCCAGAGGAAATCGGGGCTGATATTACAGACTCAGGATCCCGCAGCTCAGGGGCACATGCAAGGCTTTGACCTGATTTTAGAAGAATCATATGGGCTTAGGCAGAGATACCTACCATGCCTGAACAGACGCAAGGAAAAACTCCATCTCCAGGCAGAGATTTGAAATGAGAATTCCTGATTTGACATGGCTCCCTCCTATCCAGATGAAAGAAAAGTTTGGACAAGTACAGCATCGCACTACCATCAACGATCAGAATGGAGGTTCTGAGGGCTAGAGTAATCTCAACAGGGACAAGGGCTTCTGAAACCGTAAGAGATGTTCCTTATGTAAATCCACCAGACTCAATGATCAGCCCATCTGTCAGATTTACTCCCCTCCCACAATCTCCTGGTTTGCTTCTTCAGGAGCCAAGATCTCCAGCCTTGGACTGGAGAAGCTGGGTTACTCTGGCTACTTTTCCCCCTCGCCAGGTTTTGTTTTGGGAGGTATTTTACAAGTCAGTCAGAAATTCAATAAGGAAAATCTCTAGCATCAAGATTTTTTTTTTTTTTTTTTCCTAGAAAATGTAGAGATGACTCTGGAAGTTAACAGTGGTTGACTATTTTTTTTTTTATATATAGTTTTAAAGTCATTGAGATTTGTGCTAATTTGTTATACAGCAAACAACTATTACACCAAACACCCAAACAATTAAAACAAATCAAAACAAAACAACAGCTCATCCTTCTTCATTCCACAACTCCTCTACATTTTGTATTTGTTAGTATAATGGGAGATGCTTACTCAATTTATAATTCTTAAATGTTACTTTTCGAGTGGGCTATGAGTCAGCCTTCATTCATTCTGTTAAATTGTGTCCAGCGTGAACCACATTTGACAGCTGATTGGCTGTGCCATCCAAATGTCATCTTGAATTGTAGTTCCCACAATCCCCACATGTCCTAGGAGGGACCTGGTGGGAGGTAATTGAATTATGGGGGTGGTTACCCTCATGCTGTTCTCGTGATAGTAAGTGTGTTCTTACGAGATCCGTTTTTTTTTTTTTTTTTTTTTTGAGACGGAGTCTTGCTCTGTCGCCCAGGCTGGAGTGCAGTGGCCGGATCTTAGCTCACTGCAAGCTCCACCTCCCGGGTTCAGGCCATTCTCCTGCCTCAGCCTCCCGAGTAGCTGGGACTACAGACGCCCACCACCTTGCCCGGCTAGTTTTTTTGTATTTTTTAGTAGCGACGGAGTTTCACCGTGTTAGCCAGGATGGTCTCAATTTCCTGACCTCGTGATCCGCCCGTCTCGGCCTCCTAAAGTGCTGGGATTACAGGCTTGAGCCACTGCACCCGGCTGATCCGAGGGTTTTATAAGGTGCTTTCCCCTCTTTGCTTGGCACTTCTCCTTGCTGCCACCATGTAAAGAAGAACGCATTTGTTTCCCCTTCTACCATGATTGAAGTTTCCTGAGACCTCCCCAGCCATGTTGAATTGTGAGTCAATTAAACCTCTTTCCTTTATAAATTACCGTCTCAGGTATATCTTTATTTGCAGCCTGAGAATAGACTAATACAGCACCAATGCCTCAAAGTATTGACAGATTATTAATAGTTTTATATAGGAACTGTGAAATCCTTAGCTGTTCTCATTTTGCTCAAATTTGTTTGAATAGATTATTGAAGGTTTTAGGCTTTTGTTTTAAGATGAATAGATTGTTGGACAATATGCTAGAAGATATTTGTCCCTGAGTAAAGGAAGAGTCATTCTTAAAGAACCTCAATGAATCCTGATATAACATTCATTTGTGTGTGTGTGTGGGTGTGTTTAGTGATGACACTTGAAGCCTACTCTCAGCAAATTTCACATAACCAATACATTATTATTCATTGCAGTCACCATGCTGTTAAGTCTCTAGTACTTATTCGTCTTATAATTAAAGGATTGCAATATTTTACCAATATCTTCCCTTTTCCTGAAACCGAGCCCATGGTAACTATCACTCTACTCTCTGTTACTATGAGCTTAGCATTTTGGTTTTTAGATTCTACATAAAAGTGAAATCTTGCAGTATTTGCCTTCCTGTTTCTGGGGTATTTTCACTTAGCATAATGTCTTCAAGGTTCATGCTAAGTTTGCAAATAGTGAAACTTCTTTTTAAGGCTGAATAATTACATACTTTCATTGTATGTGTACACACACATGTACACACACATATCTAGTGCTTACTTCGGCAGCACATGTACTAAAATTGGAACAATACAGAGAAAATTAGCATGGCTCCTGAGCAAGAATGACACTCTAATTAGTGAAACATTCCATATTTCTTTTTTAAAAATCTATTTAAAAAATTTTAAAGTATATGCAAAGCACATTTTCTTTATCCACCCATCTGTCGACAGATAAGCACTTAGATTGTTCTCCTATCTTGGCCATTGTGAATAATGTTGCAATAAACATGGGAGTGCAGATATTTCCTCTAGATCATGACTTCAATTTTTTTGGAATATATACCCAGAAGTGAGATTGCTGGATCATGTGGTACTCCTATTTTAATTTTTTGAAAACTTCCGTACTGTTATTTTTTTAAATTTTTAATTTAAATAGGTTTTTGTGGAACAAAGTAGGTTTTTTTTTTCTCTTCCTGGTACTGGCTGTCAGAATTATCACTTATAGAGAGGCAATGTGATGATTGTCAAACTATCACCCAATCACCTGACATTCCTGGTAGGTGGTGGGGTGGGGAGCCCTCTTTTGCCCTGCTCATGCCTGACTACCTGTAACCGTTACATGGATAAGTTCTTCAGTGGTGATTTCTGAGACTTTGGTGCACCCATCACTTGAGCAGTGTATGCTGTACCCAGCATATAGTCTTTTAGCCCTCATACCCCTTCCCACTATTTCCCCTAAATCCCCAAAGTCCATCGTATCATTCTTACGCCTTTATGTCCTTATAGCTTAGCTCCCACTTATGAGTGAGAACATAGGATGTTTGGTTTTTCATCCCTGAGTTACTTCATTTAGAATAATGGTCTCCAATTCAGTCCAGGTTGCCTCAAATGTCATTATTTTATTCCTTTTCATGGCTGAGTAGTATTCCATGGTGTGTGTGTGTGTGTGTGTGTGTGTGTGTGTGGCATTTTCTTTATCTACTCATTGATGGACATTTGGGCTGGTTCCATATTTTTGCAATTGCAAATTGTGCTGCTATGAACATGCACATGCATATGCAAGTACCTTTTTGTATAATGACTTCTTTTCCACCTAGTAGTGGAATGGCTGGATAAAATGTTAAGTTTACTTTTAGTTCTTTAAGGAATCTCCACACTGTTTTCCAGAGTGGTTGTACTAGTTTACATCCCTGCCAGCAATGTAAAAGCATTCCCTTTCACCACAGCCATGCCAACATCTATTATTTTTTTATCATGGCCACTCCTGCAGGAGTAACGTGGTATCACATTGTAGTTTTGATTTGCATTGCCCTGATAATTAGTATACTTTTTTAAAATAATGGCTATATCAATTTACATTCCCACCAACAGTATATTAATACAAATGTTTCCTTTTATCCATATCCTTACCAACAGGGATCTTTTATCTTTTTGTTGATAGCCATCTTAATAAGTGTGAGGTGATAACTCATTGTGTATTTTTGCATTTGCATTCTCATGATGATTAATGATATTGAGCATCTTTACATATGCCTGCTGGCCATTTGTATATCTTTTATTTATTTATTTTTTTTTTATCCTGAGACAGAGTCTCATGCTGTCACCCAGCTAGAGTGCAGTGGCATGATCTCAGCTCACTGCAACCTCTTCCTTGTGGTAGAGGTTCTCCAGTCTCAGCCTCCCGAGTAGCTGGGATAACAGGTTTGCACCACCATACCTGGCTAATTTTTGTATTTTTAGTAAAGATTGGGTTTTACCATGTTGGCAAGGCTGGTCTCAAACTCCTGGCCTCAAGGGATCTGCCTGCCTCAGCATCCCGAAGTGCTGGGATTACAGACATGAGCCATCATGCCCAGCCTGTATGTCTTCTTTTGAGAAAGGTCTATTTAGGTCCTTTGCCCATTTATAATCAGTTTGTTTTCCTGCTCTTGAGTTGTGTAAGTTCCTTATTAACTCCTTATTGGATTCATGGCTTACAAATATTTTCTTTTGTTCTGTAGGTAACATTTTCATTTTGTTAATTGCTACTTTTGCTATGCAGAAACTTTTTAGTTTGATGTTTTCCCACTTACTTATTTTTTGTGTGTGTGTTGTCTCTTACTTTGGTATACAAAATACAGCCAAAGACAATGTCAAGGAGCTTTTCTCCTATGTTTTCTTCTAGGAGTTTTAAGGTTTTAGACCTTCTGTTTAATTCTTTAATCCATTTTGGGTTGATATTTGTATATAGTGTAAGAGAAGCATCCAATTTTATTTTATTTTTGCATGTGGATTTCTAGTTTCCTCAACAATCATTTATTAAAAAGTTTATCCTTTCCCTGTTGTATATTCTTGATGCCTTTGTAAAAAGTTAGCTAACTATATTTGCAGGATTTATTTCTGGGCTATCTATTCTGTTTTGTTAGCCAAGGTGCCTGATTTCATGCCAGTACCATGCTATTTTGATGACTACAACTTTGTAGCAGATTTTAAAAATAAGGTAGTGTGATGCCTCATGCTTTGTTCTTTTTGCTTAAGATTGATTTGGCTCTTTGGAGTCTTTTGTGGTTTATAGGAATTCTAGGATTGTATTTTCTATTTCTGTGCATTTTCATTAGGTAAAAAAAAAAAAAAAAAAAAAAAAAAAACCTTTTAATGATTTCCTGACTGAGGACAATCCACCCCTTCACAATCTAGAACCTGAAGACTGAATCGTCTGAGAACAACAGAGATACTGTCCTTGCCATGTACACTCCAGCAAAAACTTCAGGACCTTGAACTTTGGGTTCATAATCTTACAACTGAGAAGGATTCCTCCATGATGTACACCCACGGGAACCCTTCAGGTGAAGCTAACCAGGGAATTTTCTCCCCAGAAGAAGATGACATTATTGATATGAACAGCTTTTCCCAAAATCATGGATCAAAACTTCTACTATCATTAGACTCTTATCCTTGAATATTTTTTCCCTTGCTTATGCCTCTATGAACAATAGAAGTGAAAAGAGGGGCTGTTTTGTACACATTTGGGGTATACGTTTATTTGCAAATAATTTTGCAGCCAGCCTTATATGCAGATAACCCTATATCTTGACAGACAAAAGATGAAGGTCCAATGTAGGTGAGAAACCTTAATGGTGTCTACATTGTCATATAATTAGAAACAGAACATTGATTCACTCCTTCTAGCCCACATCATGGTTAAAGAGAACATTGCCAGGGGGCCTTCACTCTTCTAGAAAGGCCTCATTTGTTAGGTCCTTTTCTTTCATGGTTTGGAGTAAAAAAAAAAAAAAAAAAAAGCAATGATTAGAAATGTATCCGTCATTATAGACTCTATTGCAGACTCTACTGTAAAGCCTGTGGTTACACAACAGACTTTAAATTCTCTTTTGAAATAGAATTGTTCTAGATTACATACTAGCTAAACAGAGAAGTATCCAAGGAGCTGCCGGCACTTGTGGCCTATGGAGAAATACATCAAATGTAGATATAGGGATTCAGTTATAGATTAACAAAAAGACTGCTGAGTTAATTGAGTGGCCTCTTATCTAGTTCATTCTTTGATTTCTTTATTTTTAGGTGGTTTGGTTTACAGGGACTCTGGGTAAGAAACATACACCAAATTCTTGCTATTATTCTCCTGATAGTCATAATAGTTTTCGTTTTAAATGTTTGCATGTAGCCATCTCTAGAATGTCAAATGGTATCTCTTCAACTGAAATGACAAGAGCTGACAGACATGTGTGGCCATGAGCACACCATAAACTATGAATGATATGCTGAGACTGGAAACTCAAAATGGTGGTAAATGAAAGTGGCGTTAAGGCCTTAAGTTTTGGTCACACTCTCACCTAAGTGCGATCGTGACCAACTGTGGGGAATTTTTAAACAAAATGATGAGCGATCATTGTTTTGTACTGAGCTCATACACTAGGTCCTAACAGACCAGACCAAATCAAAGTGGAGTCACTCACGCTAAATGTGGCATAATCAAGCTAAGACTTTAACGAAACAAATAGATCCTAGAACAGACCTGGTGTTTTTTCTCCTGCAAAGAGGACATTGCAGAATAAAGAAGTACCCTCTACTTTAATCCTTCAAAAAACAAAAAAAGAAAGAACCTGAAGTCCTTACTTCTACCGTACAAAACCCACTGTTTTGCTATTTTCCAATGAGTTTCAAGGCCAAATAAGTACATTTATGATAGTGATAGTAACATCAATGTCTGAAGTTTTGGTCAATCTCTCAAAATTGAGAAGATAACCAAAATGGGGGGAATTGTTAAATCAGGTTTAGCCTAAACCTGCCTCCTTACATGTTTAAATTAGGCCTAAAGGTTTCTCTGCACATCATGAACTATAACAAGGAAAGTGTAACCAGACCCGTAGTTGACACCTGTGTCAATCACCAAGTTTTGGCCACTCAAATGTAGCCAACTGTTCAAACTGTGTTCGAATAAGAAACATCAATCCATAACAAATCCAGATGTTTCTGTGCCTCACTTGCATTTTCTGTATATCACCTTCCTTCTACTTTCCATAAATCACCTACCACATGGCTGTGTGGAGTCTCAGAGCCTATTCTGGCCCAGGAGGCTACCCAGTTTGCAAATCCTTCAATGTTCAATTAAACTCCTTTAAATTTAATTTGGCTGAAGTTTTTCTTTTAACAAACCAAAATATTTCATTTATTTTTTTGGTTTGTTACCATGCTCATGGATAGGAAGAATCAATATCGTGAAAATGGCTATACTGCCCAAGGTTATTTATAGATTCAATGCCATCCCCATCAAGCTACCAATGAGTTTCTTCACCGAATTGGAAAAAACTGCTTTAAAGTTCATATGGAACCAAAAAAGAGCCCGCCTTGCCAAGACAATCCTAAGTCAAAAGGACAAAGCCGGAGGCGTCACGCTACCTGACTTCAAACTATACTACAAGGCTACAGTAACCAAAACAGCATGGTACTGGTACCAAAACAGAGATATAGACCAATGGAACAGAACGGAGCCTTCAGAAATAATGCCACACATCTACAACCATCTGATATTTGACAAACCTGAGAAAAACAAGAAATGGGGAAAGGATTCCCTATTTAATAAATGGTGCTGGGAAAATTGGCTAGCCATAAGTAGAAAGCTGAAACTGGATCCTTTCCTTACTCCTTATACGAAGATTAATTCAAGATGGATTAGAGACTTAAATGTTAGACCTAATACCATAAAAACCCTAGAAGAAAATCTAGGTAGTACCATTCAGGACATAGGCATGGGCAAGGACTTCATGTCTAAAACACCAAAAGCAACGGCAGCAAAAGCCAAAATTGACAAATGGGATCTCATTAAACTAAAGAGCTTCTGCACAGCAAAAGAAACTACCATCAGAGTGAACAGGCAACCTACAGAATGGGAGAAAATTTTTGCAATCTACTCATCTGACAAAGGGCTAATTTCCAGAATCTACAAAGAACTCAAACAAATATACAAGAAAAAAACAAACAACCCCATCCAAAAGTGGGGAAAGGATATGAACAGACATTTCTCAAAAGAAGACATTCATACAGCCAACAGACACATGAAAAAATGCTCATCATCACTGGCCATCAGAGAAATGCAAATCAAAACCACAATGAGATACCATCTCACACCAGTTAGAATGGCAATCATTAAAAAATCAGGAAACAATAGGTGTTGGAGAGGATGTGGAGAAATAGGAACACTTTTACACTGTTGGTGGGATTGTAAACTAGTTCAACCATTATGGAAAACAGTATGGCGATTCCTCAAGGATCTAGAACTAGATGTACCATATGACCCAGCCATCCCACTACTGGGTATATACCCAAAGGATTATAAATTATGCTACTACAAAGACACATGCACACGTATGTTTATTGCGGCACTATTCACAATAGTCCTTTGTAGGGACATGGATGCAGCTGGAAACCATCATTCTTAGCAAACTATCACAAGAAGAGAAAACCAAACACCGCATGTTCTCACTCATAGGTGGGAACTGAACAATGAGCTCACTTGGACTCGGGAAGGGGAACATCACACACTGGGGCCTATCATGGGGAGGGGGGAGGGGGGAGGGATTGCATTGGGGAGTTATACCTGATATAAATGATGGATTGATGGGTGCTGACGAGTTGATGGGTGCAGCACACCAACACGGCACATGTATACATATGTAACAAACCTGCACGTTGTGCACATGTACCCTAGAACTTAAAGTACAATAAAAAATAAAAAATAAATAAATAAATAATAAAAAAATAAATAAATATTGCTTTTCTTTAGATAAGATGTACCCATTGAAGGACACATTTTAACAAAACCGGTGAGATAGAAACTTCAAATATCATAAATTCTAAAATATAGGTTTTGTTTATAGTGGTTATTTTTTGTACCAAAAGCATATATTTTTAGAGCTTCTTCTGGGCTTTCTTGAACTTTATAAATTGTCACTCTTCTGGTTATTTTGAGGACAAATAATAGCTTTATTATTTGTTTCTTTATTATTTGTTTATTCATGAAGTGTTTCTCATTCATGGAATGTGTATCCTAGAATTCACTCTCTTCTAGAAGAAATTTTTTTGTGGGGCTAATCCATTCTAGGCTTATAGCTCATTTCTCACCCTTGGATTACTTTTTACTGAACTTATGATTTAGGTCTTATTTATTTGATTCTATTCTCTCTTATTTCTTAGATGTCTTTCTTTTTTATTGATATACTTCCACACTTAATAGATTGTTTAAATTCAAGATTTTCAAAGCATTTATATGATATTTACTTTTGCATTAATCAGATTTGCAATGGTCAAATTATTATAGTTGATTAATAGTTTGTAAGGATATGGAATAATAAATTCAATAGCGTATTTCTTTAAAATGTGAACATGATACTCTGCTGTCTTCTAGTATCCAGAAGTGCAGATGTGAAGCTCAGGCATAAAATTGTATGTATTTTAGTAGAAAACACACAAACATGTTTTAGTTGAGAATATACAGACATAATTCATATCTTTTAGTGGAGAACATAAAAAATAAAAACAACTATTGTTGAAAAAAAAAACCAAAATATTTCAATGGATATAATTTAAATAATTTTTTAGAGACATAAAAACTGTGTTATTGGGAAGACTTAACTAAACAAGACATCACTCAAAAAGGGACACAAGTTTAGGTTTTTCAACCTTTCCATCTCTATTGAGAGTGGTTTAGAATAACGAAGTGAAAGGGATTGAAAAAAAAAATAAAAAACTCATCAGTGCTGTATTTTTTTCTTTGCAGGTTTCAAATTTCTGCTCTCAGGTATGGAGAAATTATTTTGTTAAGTGCTAACATTTTCATTAGGAAAGCAGAAGTAAGGCCACATAACTTTTTCCCTTAGGGCCATTTGTATACATGCTAATGGGTACATTTAGGAACAGAGTAATCATTGATTAAAAAAATAGCTGGTATTGATCTATGCCATAAATGTTCTCAAAGTTCATTTAAATAATCCATTACCTATTCTGGTTTATTCACATTTAGGAAATTCTATTTTAAATGGAACACTGGCCAATCATCTGATTTGATGCAGTTGCTTGTACCTCCCCAGAGAGAACATGGAACAACTGTCCTTTAGTCAAGGTACAGATTTTTCCCTGCAGTTTTTACACCTTCTGCAATAGCTCATGGGCTGGACCTACTAGCAATGAACTTTTGATAACAATGAGACTCATACAACCCCAAATACTTGGCTTCCACGACTACTACCTGTTTGCTTTGAACATGACAACTGAACAGGCCCTAATGCCTTCCCTTTACCATTAAAGCCATATAGTCTGAACGTGTTTTTTTTTTTTTTTTTTTTTGTTGTCTTTAGGAAACTTTCATAATAACTTCAAGGGTACAAGTACAGGTTTGTAACATAGGTAAACTTGTTGTATAGGTTATTTCATCACCCAGATGTTAAGCTCACTACCCATTAAGTTGTTTTTCTAGATTCTCTCCCTCCTCCCACCATCCACCCTCCAAAAGGCCCCCGTATGTGTTGTTCGCCTGTACATGTCCATGTGTTCTCCCATAACAATCTGTTTTATATCCCACTTCCGCAGAGTTCTGTTTTAATATCTCTGGGAATCTCTTCTTTTTAAATGTGTGTGCTATCTACAAACCTCTTTCACATGCAATGTCTCATTTATTTTACTTAAAAAGATCCTGCTGTCTGGGAGGTATCATGTATAGCTTACCGATCATCATGCCTCAGCTTACAGATATCTAGTGCCATGCCTGAAGACACAAAGCTAGTTGTTTTACAATTGGAAGACAAATCTGACTCAAAGTTTAATGAGTGTATGTGTGCACATACGTGTGCATTTGTTTCCTGCTATAGCCAAGATTCTTGACCCTTTTATGTTGGCAGCACTCCTTGAACACTGGAGCATTACTTCCCATTCTTAATGGGATTTAAAAAAGAACTCAAAGAAACACTAAAACATGTCAGCATGATTGCCAAGAGATAACAACCACAGTAAAACAGTGTTTCACATTGTCTTTAAAAGCATCTCTATTTACTTACTACTCACTCTGCGGCCTTTTAGCACCATACTGCATTTGAGCAGAACTGTTAACTGCCCTTATATATTCACAAGGCAGTGTTCTTGCCTGCTCTTAAAACCAATAACAAAAACAGTTTTGCAATAGTCTTGTTAGTGTTTTAGCACACTAACAACTCTTAATACCAGCAAATTATACCCTCCACCTCCACTCTGTGCCTGATAGTTCCATCACACACACATACACACACACACACACAAAATTTGTCATCTCCATTTATTTTTTAAATTGATAAAAAATTGATAGTTCACCTTTAAGAGGACTATGGTACAACAGGGGAGCAGGAACACCGGCTTAAAACCTCTGTGGTAGGATATGGTTCAATTAAATGTCCCGTCAAAAAGCAATCTGGAAATTAAGGCATTTGATCTTGCTCATTAAATAGATAAATTCTGATGGTAGGTTTAATGTAATGCCTATACAGCTAAGATGTTCTGAGAGAATGAAATTAGTGATTTACTAAATCACTTCTTCCTTGGCTATGAAAATGCTTTTTCTGCATATTTTTTTCTTCAGCTCAGGCCTGCAATGGATTTGTGCTTTAGGAGAAACTACCCTTTTTAAATAATATTTCTTCCAAAACTATCTTCATGACCAGCATTTCAGTGACTAGAAGTTCTTTCATAAGTTGATTCTTATTATACTCTCCAGTGCTAAATAAAGGGAAAGCCACAAATGGAACTTTACTGAAAATGCTATGTAACAATAATAGCATTAGTTATGTGGCATGATATGTGCCAGACACTGTATTAACTTATTTGCATATATTAACTCAAAACAATTCCGTGAAGTCAATGTATTTATTATGTCCCTTTCCAGATGGGAAAACTAAGGTATAGAGGAAATGTGCAGTTGACTAAATAGCAGTGCAACCAGAGTTTGAATCCAGACATTAGGAATCTAAGGCCTTGATATTTAGGCTTTACGTAAAAACAATTCAAAAGGGAGGCTGGGTGCAGTAGCTCACACCCATAATCCCAGCACTTTGGGAGGCCAAGGTGGGTGAATCACTTGAGACCAGGAGTTCAAAACCAGCCTGGCCAACATGGTGAAACTCAGTCTCTACTAAAACTACAAAAATTATCTGGGTGTGGTGGTACATGTCTGTAATCCCAGCTATTTGGGAGGTTGAGGCAGGATAATCGTTTGAACCCAGGAGGCAGAGGTTACAATGAGTTGAGATCATACCATTGTACTCCAGCCTGGGCAACACAGCAAGACTCAGTCACAAACGAAACAAAACAAAACAAAAATTTAAAAGAGGAAAGAGAAAGAAAGACAGATGAAAAAAAAAATTTAAGAAATGAACAAGTTTGTCATCTAAGCTATAGCATGATTCTACTTTGTTCTCACTGATACTAGCCTTGATTCTATTCCCCTTTCATTATGAGGAACTGACCCAGAAAATTCATAATTTGCGAGTGTGTGTTTGTAGACTTTTGATACAGAAGTGAAAACATGTCAGTGACAGCTCAAATATTCTCTGAAGATTCAAAGTGAAAATCCAAGCACCAAAGCATCTTTTGCTTCATTCTCACCCACAACACCATGGGGAGGACCCAGGGCTATGTTTTCAAAGGTGAATCACAATGTCTACCTACTCAAGAACATTCACCTTCCTACTCAGCTTGTAGTAGGAGGCTGGTTCCTGATTGGAAAAAGCAGATATGACTGTTTTATAGTCCATTTTAAAGTCAAAGAGGACCTACACAATGCCAAATGTGTGCTACTATAATAAATCTGCCATTTACTTCTGGAAGCACTGAAATTTAAGCTCATTACTGACATGTACCAGAGCTTGATTAGCTACCTTAGATGAGCTTTTACACTGAAGTTTTTATTCTGTAATTACATAGAAAATAGCTTTCACACTTATGCCAAGATACTAAGTTCTATGTCAGCTGTTAAATTTCAGCCAGCAGTGTGGGAGGTAACACTAGCTGTAATCTTAATGGCTGTTGAAAGTTAATGTTTAATAGCTTTGAAAATAGAAATGAAACTTGAAAAGTCTATGCAGATACCTGGAACGTGGATGGATTCTCAAGCTTCAAGTGAAGAAAAATATTGACAATTATTCAGTGAATTTATAATGATGGAAAGGGAAATCATTCATTTGAGTCAAGTATCATCCCTGATGAGTGATCATCACCTTCATGAATGGTCATAAAATAACTATCTATATTGATCAAGTATAGCAAAATATTTCAGAAGTTTGCACCTCATCATTGTGAATTTTGTGGACAGAGTTATAATTCATATAACCTCAAATAGTCTTTGGTTCAGTAGACAACAAAGACCTTCTTTAATATTGATGAAATTTATGACTTGACTCTATACTTTACAGTTGTTCCCATGTTAATTAGAAGGAAGATAACTGAATTACATTTAAAAAAAATTTACTGTACTTGATCATCATAAGTTTTCCATTGGGACCCTTGTGTCAGTAGCCTATATACTGGGCTGCTTTAAAATGTCACATTATCTCCATGAAAAGTAGTAGCTGCTTTTTCACAGAAGTCATTTTTCATAATTAAATCTCTTGGTTATTATAGTGTTTCTCCCCAAATGCCAAAATAAATGAGAATATATTTTTTATTTCACGGTTCTTATTAAAAGCTCATTTTCTTGGATAAATAATCAGTGCTTAAGTCATTGGGTCAGTAGACAGTTATTGTGGATTTAGAATATTTAATTCAAAAGATTGGTTAATATGAACTCATGCATTGAAATATAGCAGTTCTCTTAAGACTTGCTACAAGATCTAAATAAACATTTTCTTTGAAAAGGCTAGTACTTATGAAAATACTCAGAAAATAATTTATAAAATATGCATCTTGAGCAAAGTGTAAATGGCAAAAAAAGGGTTCACATTTCCCACGTTGCTAGATGGATTAGATTGTTGTGTTATCCAGTATCCATGATACTGTTGTATCATGCCACTTGTTTTATACTAAAAACATTCTAAAAGAGTATTTAAAATACTCTGAAGGAAAAAAAGGTTTCTGCACATAAAGGTGTTTATTGAAGGATACCTGGTGCCACTTTTTCACTGGCATTTAATTACATATGCCAAGAGGGTGCAAGTTAAGCTTAATAAGAAAATATTTAAAATGGAATATTGTATGACCAATAAAATACACAAGTATTGAGGTGATATTGAAACACAAAGTAGACTGAAAAAGAAATACTTAAAATGATGTTAATATTATATTTACACTAAAATAATTTTTAAAGTTATGTATTCATATGGACACTAAGAGAATACCACCAAATGAAAGCTTTTGAAAAGACAGGTAAGTTTTATCACCTTTCTTGATGAAGAATTTCATTACTGCTATTGCAGCTCTCATTACATCCTATAATATAAAGAAAATATACAGAAATAATAGAAATCTTTAAATTATTCTCTCTCCTCTTTAATATTTGTTGCCCTGGTGGCATGTTAGAGTAATGAACAAAGAGATAAGAAGGAAGATCTTATTGAAATTATCAAGTTAGAAATACATGTATATAGAAACATTTATCTAGAGGTATATAGACAGATACAAAGATAGATAGATGATAGATAGATAGATAGATAGATAGATAGATAGATAGATAGTGCTGGGAAATGCAATGCAAATCTTCCCAAATACCCCTTAACTCTATAATTTTCTCATCCACCGAATGTTATCAGGAAAATATTAAAATAATTTAGAGAAAATTAAAAAAAATAACTTTTATTGTTTTTTAATTTTTAATTTCTATGGGTACATAGTAGGTGTATATATTTATGGGATATATAAAATAGTTTGATATGGCACACACTGTGTAATAATTACATCAGGGTAAATAAAGTATCTATCATCTCAAGCATTTATCCTTTCTTTGTGTTAAAAACAATCTAATTATACTCTTTTCGTTATTTTTAAATGTACCATAAATTATTGTTGACTGTTCTCATTCTGTTGTGCTATCAAATACTAGATATTATTCATTCTGTCTAACTGTATTTTTTGTACCCATTAAGTATCCCCACTTCCCCCACCCCTTGCCACTACCCTTCCCAGCCTCTGGTAGCCTTCATTCTACTCTCCATCTTCGTAAGTTCAATTCTTTAATTTTTAACTCCCACAAATAAGGAGATCATGCAAAGTTTTTCTTCAGTTCCATCCATGTTGTTATAAGTGAGAGAATCTCATTTTCTTATGACTTAGCAGTATGACATTGTGTATATGTACCATATTTTCTTTACCCATTTGTCTGTAAATGGACATATAGCTTGCTTCCTAATCTTGTTTATTGTGAATAGTGTTGCAATAAACATGCGAGGCAGCTATCTCTCTCTTCCATACACTGACTTCCTTCCTTTTTGGTATATAGTTAGCAATGGGGTTGCTGGATTACATGGTGGCTCTATTTTTAGTTTTCTAGGGAACTTCCAAACTGTTCTCTATAGTGGTTGTACTAACTTACATTCCCACCCACCGTGTAGACAGGCTCCCTTTCCTCCACATTCTCTTCAGCATTTGTTACTGCTTGTCATTTGGATAAAAGCCATTTTAACTGGGGTGAGATATCACATTGTAGATTTGATTTGCATTCCTCTCATGGTCAGTGATGTTAAGTACCTTTTCATATACCTGTTTACCATTTGTATGTCTTTATTTCCAGAAGTATCTATTCAGATCTTTAGACAGTTTTTCAATGAGATTATTAGTTTTTGTACTATAGAGTAGTTTGAGCTCTTTATCTAATCTGGTTATAAATCCCTTGTTAGAAGAGTGGGTTGCAAATATTTTCTCCCATTCTGTAGGTTGTTTCTTCAGTTTATTTATTGTTTCTTTTGCTATGCAGAGCTTTTAAACTTGATGTGATTCCATTTGTCAATTTTTGCTTTGGTTGTCTATGCTTGTGAGATATTACTCAAGAAATCTTTGCCCAGTTCAGTGTTCTAGAGCTTCCCTAATGTTTTCTCATAGTGGTTTTATAGTTTGAGGTCTTACATTTAAGACTTTCATTCATTCTTAGTTGACTTTTGCATATGGTGAGACATAGGGGTTAGTTTCATTCTGCTGCCTTATGGATATCTAATTTTCTCAGCAACATTTATTGACGACACTGTCCATTTCCCAATATATGTTCTTGACATCTTTGTTGAAAATTACTTCACAGTAAACGCATAGATTAGTTTCTGGGTTCTGTATTCTGTTTCTTTGGCCTATGTGTCTATTTTTATGCCAGTATCATGCTGTTTTGGTTACCATAGCTCTGTAGTATATTGTGAACCAGGGCAATATGATTCCTCCAGTTTTGTTCAGGATAGCTTTGGCTTTCTGTGTCTTTTGTAGTTCCATATAAATTTTTGTATTGTTTTCTTCTATTTCTGTGAAGAATGTCATTGGTATTCATTGGTATTTTATTAGAGATTGCATTGAATCTGAAGATTTCTTTCAGTAGAATGGACATTTTAACAATATTGATTCTTCCAATCCATAAACATGGAATCTTTCCATTTTTTTGTGTCCTTTTGAATTTCTCATATCTATCAGTGTTTTATAATTTTTATTCTGGAGCTCTTTCAATTCTACAAAGCAGATTTCTTTTGCAGACTGTTTGCTGTTGGTATATAGAAATGTTACTGATTTTTTATTTTGTAAACTTATTGAATTTGTTCATTAGATTGAATATTTTTTGGTGGAGTCTTTAGGGTTATCCAAACATAAGATTATGTACTCTGCAAAGAAGGTAAGTTGACTTTTTTTCTTTCTAATTTGGATGCCCTTCATTTAATTCACTTGTCTGATTGCTCTACCTAAGACCTTCAGGACTCTGTCGAGTAATAGTTGTTAAGGTGGTTATCCTTATGTTCCAGATATTAAAGAATCAGTTCTTCCCATTTCAGTATGATACTAGCTGTGGGACTGTCATATATGGCTTTTATTGTGTTGATGTATGTTCCTTCTACACATATTTGTTGAGGGTTTTTATAAAGAGATGGATTTTATCAAATGGTTTTTCAGCACTTCATTTCATTAAAGTAATCATATCGTTTTACTTCTTCATTTTCTTGATAGGTATACCAGATCGATTGAACTGCATATGTTGAACCATCCTTTCATCTTTGGCATGAATCCCAATTGGTAACAATGAATGATTTTTTAAAAACGTGTTGCTGAATTTGGTTTGCTGTTATTTTGTTGGGGATTTTTGCATCATGAATATTGGCCTCTTGTTTTCACTTTTTGATGCGTCTTTGTGTGGTTTTGGTATCAAAGTAATACTGGCCTCATAGAATAAGTTTGGAAGTATTCTCTCCTCTTTTTCTTTTTTCTTTTTTTTTTTTTTTTTTCTTTTTTTGGAATAGTTTATGTAGGACTGGTGTTAATTCTTCTTTAAATGTTTTGTGGAATTCAGCATTGAAGCCATCAGGTCCCGGGTTTTTGCAGGGGGGGAGTTTTACTATGGCTTCAATCTCATTATTTGTTATTGGTCTGTATAGGTTTTGGATTTCTTCACGGTTCAATGTTGGTAGGCTTCATGTGTCTAGGAATTTTTTCTAGGTTTTCTAATTTACTGGCAAATAGTTCCTCATGGTGGCCTCCAATGATCCTTTGAATTTCTGCACTATCAGTTATAATGTCTCATTTATCATTAATGATTTTATTTCTTTGAGTCTTCTCTCTTTTTCTTTTAATCTGGCTTAAGGTTTGTCAATTTTGTCTGTCTCTTCAAAAAACCCAATTTTTGTTTCATTTATATTTTGTATTGTTTTATTTCAATTTTATTTATTTCTGCTCTGATCTTTATTATTTATATTCTTCTACAATTTGGGGTTTGGTTTGCTCTTGCTTTTCTAACTCTTTAAGGTGCATTGTTAGGTTACTTTTTCTACTTTTCTGAGGGGGGTATATTTAGTTATAATAATTCCTCTGAGTACTGCTTTTGCTGTGTCCCATAGTTTTTGGTATGTTGTGTTTCCATTATCAGGCAGAAGCCTGAATGGTCTGTCCAGTGCTAGAAATTCCAGCCACTATCGTATTGGAATTTATATGTCTCTTAAGATCTAACATGCTTTGTCTTTCCCTTTAGCTCTAATATGCTTTGTATATTGGGTGCTCCAGTGTTGGGTGCATATATATTTAAATTGTTATATCCTCTTGCTGAATTGACCCCCTTATTATCTAATGATGTTCTGTGTAGCTTTTTATAGTTTTTGTCTTGAAATCTGTTTTCTGATAAAAGTAGTGATTCCTTCTTTTCTGGTTTCCATTGACATGGAATAGTTTTTCCATCCCTTAATTTTCAGTCTCTATGTGTCTTTACAGGTAAAATGTGTTTCTTGTGGGCAACAGATCATTGAGTCATTTTTTTTTTTAATCCATTCAGTCATGCTATGTCTTTTGAGGACAGTTTAGTCCATTTATATTCAGTATTATTATTCATGAGTAAGAATTTACTCTTGCCATTTTGCTATTTGTTTTGTGGTCTTTTCCTTCTTTCCTTTTTTCATGTTTTCTTTTTAGTGAATAACATTTTCTCTGGTGGTATGTTTTAATCTTGCTTTTTATTTTTGTGAATCTATTCTGTGTTTTTTAAATTGATGTTACCATGAGACTTGCAAATAATATAACCCATTATTTTAAATTGATGCCCACTTAACACTGATTGCAGAAACAAATGCTACAACAAAGAGAAAACTAATAAAATCTATACACTTTAACTTTGTTCTTCCACTTATTAACTTTTTCTTGTTTCTATTTATATCGTATTGCACTGTCTATGTCAGTTCAGCTTTTAGTCGTTCTACTCAATATATGAGTAGTTTACACACCACAATCACAGTGCTATAGTATCCTATGTTTCCCTGTGTACTTACTATTACCAGCAAGTTTTTAACCTTCAGATTATTTCTTACTGCTCAGTAACATCCTTCTGTTTCAGACTGACAAACTCCCTTTAGTATTTCATGTAGAACAGATGTGGTGTTGACAAAATCTCTCAGATTTTGTTTGTCTGGTCTTTATTTCTCCTTCATGTTTGAAGGATATTTCTCCTAGATATACTAAGATAAAATATTTTTATTCTTTGGCACTTTAAATATGTCAAGTCACTCTCTCTTGGTCTGTAAAGTTTCCACTGAAAAGTCTGCTGTCAGACATATTGGAGCTTCATCATGTATTACTTGTTTCTTTTCTCTTGCTGCTTTTAGGATTCTCTCTTTATCCTTGACCCTTGGGAGTTTGATAAATATATTTCTTGAGGTAGTTTTATTTGGGTTAAATCTTTTTGGTGTTCTATAACCTTGTATATGAGTATTCATATATTTCTCTAGGTTTGGGAAGTTCTCTGTTATCACTTGGAATAAATTTTCTACCCTTATCTTTCTCTGTATCTCCTCTTTAAGGCTGATAACTTCTAGATTTGCCTGTTTGAGACTATTTTCTAGGCCTTGTAGGCATCCTTCCTTATTTTTTATGCTTCTTGCTTTTGTCTTCACTGACTGTATTTTCTTAAGACCTATCTTTAAGCTCACTGAATCTTTACTCTTCCTGATCAATTCTGCTGCTAAGAGATTGATACATTTTTCAGTATGTCAATTGCACTTTTCAACTTCAGAATTTTTGCTTGATTTCTTAAAGTTATTTCAATCTCTTTGTTAAATTTATCTGATAGGATTCTGAATTCCTTCTCTTGTTATTTTGAATTTCATCATGGTTCCTCAAAACAGCTATTTTGAATTCTGTTTTTGTAAGGTCACATATCTGTCTCTCCAGGGCCCTGGTCTCTGGTGACTTATTTAGTTCATTTAATGGGGTCATTTTCCCCTGGATGGTCTTGATGCTTATACATATGTGTTCATCATTCTTTTGGCATTGAAGAATTAGGTAATTATTGTAGCCCTACAGTCTGGGCTCATTTGTACCCATGCTTTTTGGGAAGACTTTCCAGATATTTGAAGGGACTTGAGTGTTGCAATCTATCAGTTTTTTTTTTTTTTCATTATAATTTATTTATTTCCTTATTAACTGCCAGGGAATGTAAGCAATAACTTAAAAATGAATGGGATATGGCTGATGACTAAAATATGACTATTTTTATGTTTTGCTGTTGTTTATTTCATCATTTTATTTTTCAACAGAAATAAGCACTTTTCTGCATTTTAGTAATATTGCTTTTTTACAAATAACCAGCTTTCACTTATGTCAATAATTTTTTCTTGGTAGTCTCTTTTTAAAAAAATACGTTTATTTGGGTTTTAAATATCAATCATGTTGTTATATCTTGTGCTTATGTGGTTCTTCCTTTTTCCTCTTTCTCATGTGAAAATTGGATTTTAGTCTTTATTTTGTAATAAGTTAATTTAACACTAAATTTCCTCGGAGTAAATCTATCAGTTTTTATTTTAGATTCCTGATGTATATGTGCAGGATTGTTACATGGGTATATTGTGTGATGCTCGGGTTTCAGATATGGATCCTGTTGTCCCCCAGGTAGTGAGCAAGATACTCAATAGGTAGATTTTCAGCCTATGCCTACCTTCCCCTCTCCCTATCTTGTAGCCCCCAGTGTCTATTTCCCCTTCTTCATGTCCATATGTGCTCAATATATAGCTTCCACTTACAAGTGTGAACATGAAGTATTTGGTTTTCTGTTTCTGTGTTAATTTTGCTTAGGATAATGGCCTTCACCTGCATTAATAATGCTTCAAAGGATACGATTTTATTGTTTCTCAGGGCTGCATAGTATTACATGGTGTATATGTACAGCATTTTGTTTATCCTATTCACCATCGATGGTCACCTACATTGATTCCATGTCTTTATTATTGTGAGTAGTGCAGCCATAAACATATGAATGTATATATCTTTTTGTGGAGCAATGTATTCTTTTTTGGGTATGTAATAACCAATAATAGAATTGGTGCATCAAATAATTGTCTTTTATGCTTTTTGAGATCTCTCCACATTCCTTTCCACAGTGGCTGGACTAAGCTACATCCCCATCAACAGTTTAAAAGCATCTCCTTTTCTCTACAGCCTCCCAGCATTTTCTTTCTCCAGTTCGCCATTGTTGAGTACGTAGGTTGATTCCATGTCTTTGTTGCTGTGAATAGTGCAGCAATAAACATATTAATGTATGTGTCTTTTTGTGGAACAATTTATTTTCCTTTGGGTGTGTAACGAATAATGGGATTGCTGCATCAAATGATAATTGTCTTTTGTGTTTTTGAGATCTCTCCACATTGCTTTCCACAATTGCTGAACTAATTTTCATTCCCATCAACAGTTTAAAAGTATCCCCTTTTCTTCACAGCCTCACCAGCATCTGTTACTTTTTGCATAGAGAAAACATTTTAAAAACATCCCAATGTCTTACATAATGTTTCAGAAGACTTCTTTCATAAATCTAGAGATTTGGAGACTATGTGTTTTATCTCTTCTCGTCAGTCTTGTGACTACGAAGTCAGGTCTCATTACCAGTTGAGTAAAGGTATGCAATTTAAACAGTGATTAACAAAATATAAAGTTTATAAAAAGTTAGAAATAATCTCCAAGTGCCCACCCCAGAATAAATCTGTAATATACTATGGAATAGTGTTGAGAACTTTTGTTGCCAGGATACAATGGCATGGCTTTGATTTAAAGCTCTCAGCTCTGGCAAAAATTAAATTTAAGTTCATTAAACTGAGCACAGTGTGGTGAATACAGATCAGCTCATTACTGAGCATCAACTCAATCATTGATGAGAGCTCTTTGAAAGGCCCATCATTATAACATAAAATGTCATTTTATTACCAGACAGTAACTGCCTGATTAAAATCTTAAATGGATGGGGATCATTGAGAAGCCATATTGAAAGTAACTTCCAGCTGATTATTAAAGTCAAGTCTGCACTAAAGGGAAATATTAGTGAAAATAACTAATTTTCTCACCTTAATATCTTTCATGTGTGTCCTCTCCTTTCCATTTCTACTGGCATAAACTTAATCCAAGACCTCATTTTCACTCTTTGATTATTGCAATAGCGTTCTTAAAATCTGGCCTTAGTGCTTTTACATCCCAACTCCCTTCAAGTACATGCTAAGTAAACTGTTATAGAAACATTTTCAAAGTCTATTTTTAAAAATATGTCAAATATTTGCTTAAAACCTTTTGATAGATGTATAATGACAAATAAAATTCACCAAATTAGAACATTCAAGGCTCCCTTTAATCTGAATACTATTTATTTTTCTATTTTAAATTCTGTAGACTTTTGCTAGAAAATAATTATGTATACCTATAATAGACTACTTACTTTTCATGTTATTGCCTTTTCTATTCATTAGTCACATACTTTCCACTGCTTAAAATATTCTTTTTCATTGCTAAATGTTGACATCTTAGCCATCTTTTGGACATGTGTTTGCCTATTAAAATATGTCCTTTTTTCTCTCTAGAATTTGTCATTTTCTGTATTTTTCCCAGAACATTTTTCTTTCATCTTTGATATCACAATTGTTACACTATAGCTTTCTAATTGTTTAGAAGTAAGCCTATATATTATATAATGTCATGTTTTTGTTTTATTTACCAGATTTTAACTGATGGAAGACAATGTCCATGTGCTGTTCATTTTATACCTTCTCAAACTCCTTGAAGGATTCCTAATAGTAGTAAAACTGTAATATCAGTTTATTCAGTAAGGTAGAGAATTACTATTCTGAGTCACCTTAGTGCCATTAAGATCTTTGTAATTAACCACCATTGTGTTGGTTACAAAGCTATACATACGGTTATAATCCCGTGAGCACAGTAATAATCCAGGCTTGAATTCAAATTTCAGTTTTATTTTATACTGCTTCCAGGATTTATGGTAACTTACTAATCTGTTGAAAATTTTTTTATCTTTCAAATGGAATACAAATATTCTAGTTGTATGGATTCAACAAGATGTTACATGTAACGTGTTTACAACATCAAAGCCAGTTAAAAGCTAGTTATCCTCTTTCTCTTTCCTTCACCTTTTCACTTTTACACAGAGAAGAGTGATACTTCATGGCAAAGCTAAAGTTGCAAAACTCCCCTTGGATTGTGAAGTTCATTGTTTTGTAGCTCACGGACATTACTGTGAGTCACAGTGTGCTCACAGCTTCATGACAGAACCAGCAATGTGTCTCATGAAATAAAGAAGATGTTAGATTATTTCTAGTGAATGCCTTTCTAAGTTTACTCAAGACTGGGTCCTGTCTTTGTTGATATCAATCATAGAATCATTTTATGTACTGCCCAAACTAAACTCTTGTTAAATTTCTTTTATAGTGTCACATGATTTGAGAGAATGAAGCAAAAAAATGATTAGGAGGTAGTTAAAATCAGAATTAAATCCTTATTCTACCTCTCTGAAACCTACAATCACCACGGGGCTGCCAAACTTTCATAGTTCTAAAAATAAGCTATTATCCCTATGGTTATTGGAAAACAGTTCTTAGCAGAAAGCAAATGGATAGAATGCAGAATATGTCTAAACAATTTAAAAATAAGTCTTTAAAAATTTCTTTTTTGAGGGAGTTAAATACACACTGTAACTTAGTAGGTAAGGGAGTTGATATTCAATGGGAGGTGGAAAAGGATTCAACTATGGGGATAAATGAAATTGCCAAGAGTAAGAGAGAAGGATGGCTGATTCAGTCAGTGGGGGCACACATAACGGCTACTTCTATCCAGAGGTCCTAATGATTCAAGGTTATGTGAAGTGACAACTCTTTGGGGATTTGGAGATTGAGTTCCCTGCCATTGGACAATTAAGAAAAATCCCCTCTTCCCATCCACTTAGTCCTCTATCTTAAAACTAAGTAATCCCTGGCAGCTCGCTTCCAATGGCAAGATTCAGTCATGAGGTCTTGTACTGAGATTTCTAAGGCAAAAGCATATTACCTTTTCTCTAGCAGACCAGAGGCAACCTTCTATTTGAAGCTTACAATGGCTGCTAAAGGATGTGCATTGTTGAACAAACATTTGTTAAATATTGTTAATATTATCCACATGATATGTATAAGAAATATTAGCCTGCTTATTTCAAGTTTATTGTAATACTTAGCTAAGTTTGATTAATGTATGAACTTCTGTGATATACGTTTGACGGCATCAACTTAGAATTTCCAAGATCCATAATGGATTTGGGGGCAACTTTATAGTGCTTTCTTAAGAATTAATAATTAAGAATTGACAGGGAGCATTAATTATTGTATCTGAGAATAATGATATTGTTTTAACTATAAAACATAAATACATAATAGGTATAAAATATTGAACTGTTGATGTGATTTTTCTCTTTTGAATTTTGTAGCACCTTATCTTTGCCTTATTTATATTATTCATGTCTTGGTGGTTAGGGTAGACATAACTTCATGACATGTATAACAAGAAAAAATGTAGAAAGAACTATGGAGTTCTAGGTATTTCTCATTCTATCCTATGTAGATTAATAAGGGCCAGGTCTACGGTTTTATTCAAAAGTTTGAAGAAGGTTAAAAGAATAAAAAAGGAAGAGGAATCAGTGTCCGTGGTATCAGCTGGAAAACCCATTATTTTGCAGAAGTTTGAAAAAGGTTAAGAGAAGAAAAAGGAGAAGGAATCAAGGTCTGTGGCATCAGCTGGAAAACCCATTATTTTGCATTTCTGAGGAAAAAATAGGAGGGCAAAGACAAGTCTTGTTCTTTTGATAAGTTAAGGTAATATCTAGAAAGAGATATTATGTTGTTTCTACCCCAAATTTAGTTGTCTAGAATGTGTTCCTTTCTACACTAACCAAAAGAGGATGGGGTACGCACAGCTGGGTCTGGTTGAATTTGGCATTTCCAAAAGATTATCTTGATCTATGAGGAAGAGAGATGGAAACAAGAATTTGCTGAGAATATGGCTGGACTATCTTGGAAAAGTGATAGAAGGTGGTGCCACCAGTGAGGTACCAGGCAGTGACTTCATAGGAAGAACTGTAAAGAACCCCTGAAGAAAATAGAAAGCACAGCCAGAACCCAGATGATTCTATGAGCCCAATAGTCAACCATGGATAACTACTGGTTTCTGACCAAAGTTTAATATACCCAATTACATGGTATATGCTGTAGATTCAGAGATGAAAGCAAAGTGGATCAGTAACATCATCCTAAAAGCATGAGGAAAATACAGTGCCTAAGCCTAATGCCATGAAGACTTAAAAGCCATACTACTGAATATGTGAGCCTGATATCTTATGAAGAAAGAGTGCTGGGATGCAAAAGGCTGTTTTTCAGACAAGAGTAAACACTACTTCAAAAGGCTGCTTGTACCATAAGTTTGTTCTGAGCTTTAATCGTGATAGAAAAGTTACTGATTTTTTATCACAACAAATTACATTTTTTACATGCCTGTTATTTATTCTGAGTTAAACGTGTGATCCCAATAAACATGAGTAAAACGTGGATATTTTAATAAAACTAAGTTCCACTAGAAGGGCATATGACACACTAGATACTGTTTTTGCTTTAACTTTTTAATATTAAAAGTTTTATTTTTAGTGTTCCTATGAAAATATTTTTAATACCTTTATGCAGTATTCTTGCAACAAATCTATGTAACTGCATATTAAGTGAACTAAAGTAATGGGTACTTCCATAGAAAAATAAAAGTAGATAAAATGGGTAAGTAATCCACCAATGGACAATAAAAATAGATGATAAATATATTAAACTTTATACAATTTATTTAAAAAAGAAATTCAATTTAAAATTACTAAACTATAATATGTAATATTGTAAGCATAAAAATAATATTCAGTCTCCTATCAAAAAATATGGTATAAACTCATACAGCATTTCTAAAGAGCAATTTTGGAATACATCACAAAAGCGTTTTAAAAGTTCTTATACTTTCATTTAGAAAGTGCACTTTTAACAATGTATTCTTAGAAAGTAATAGAAATTTAGTAAATTATGGTCATTTTAATGTTACCTTTACATAGCAATATAATTATCTAATAGAAGGAGCCAGGTATATTAATAGTTCATACTTCTACACAAAATTCTTCAGCAATTCAAATCCTGTTTAAGAAAAATACAGTGTTTGGAAAGTGATATATGACAGCAGGTTAAACAAATTACATGCTCCATGATATTTTGTGCACTTAAATGAGATACAAATTATAGAGTTGCAAAACAAAATGTGGAAGGGGTAATGGGCCAAAATTGTTGTAAGATACCTGTGTTAAATGGGAAGTGGTAAAAGTACTAATTCAAGGTAGGACCCTAATATGCCAAGGATACATATTGTAATTCCTTCAGCAAATGAGAAAAACAATTGAAGGTATAATTAGTAAACTAATAAGGAAGAAATATAGTCATGCAATTAAAATTGGTTGCAAATATAAGGCAAATTGTTTGTATCCCAATATTTGAATTGTATAACGGAGTTCTGGTAATCCCATCATGTGGCACCATGTTTTCCAAGGTTGTCTCCCATTATGCTCTCTCTTTCCTTGTGTAAATGTGGATAGATTCTTCCCATTTAAAGTGCTTCTTTCCTATTTTACCTTTTATAATTTCAAATTTTAAATTATATCACATAAGTGACTTTCAAATCTACTTTTCTTCCGTTATAAATGTGGTAAATTATTTCGGATTTTCTCTATCATGCATATTATTAATCTGAGCTAAATGTGTGGGAAATACAAATTTAAATTAAAAAATAACAAAAAAATTAAAAAGTAGAGGTGGAACTAACATGCTACAAATAATTACAATACAATGTCACAAGAAGGCTGCTAAATAGTCCAGTATGTACACAATGTGGAATATAATATTTTCAATGAGACATTTTGTTTTGAAGAAGGTGAAAGTTGAGAACAACAGTTAGTTAATACTAACACTCTTTATTAATGAGTGTGAAATATAATTTGCTTGTTTATTTTGATAGGAGAAAATAGTTTGGTAAATTCTGATTTACCGATAGAATTAATTTAACTTGGTTGATTTGCTCATCACTGGACTACTGCATACAAGTGATGAAATTATCTTTTAGGCAGAAGATAGTTTCTGGTTAGTCTTCCTGGCTCCTTTTGCCTCCTTTCATCAATCACCTGGCTTCCCTGATTTCTATGTTATTGTTGCATATATGAATTAATTTTCTGATATGACTGAATAGTCAAATAGTTCTGATTGTAGCTTTATCCAGAAATATATCTCTTGAATCTTTATTCTTAGATATATGCAATGCAACCATTTGAGCAAGATATTACCCATGCCCTTGTTTAGTCTAGGATCATGAGAAATATATACATATGGTACCTATTTCTTCAAAAACAACCATATCTGTTATCCTAAAATCCCTAGCCAGGAGATGCCCCATAGTAGGCTTTAATTTATTATTTACTGAATAAATGAATAAGCAAAACAATAAGTTGGTTCTCAGGCACATGAGTTTTCAACATATGTTTGTTGCTTTGTTGCTTCCAAGGGCACCATCCTAGTCTGTTTCATGAAGGTCTCACAACATAAACTTTGTAGATAATGCCCTGGGGATTATGCAGTTTATCAATCCTGTGACTTTCTGGTAGAAAAAAAAGGGACATTGATCTCTGAGATTACACTTTATCAACCCTGTGTGTTTCTGGTAGAAGAGAAGGAATAGCATGATCAAAGTTGGAGCCTGGAAATGTGTAGCATCTTTGAATAGTGTGAGTGGTATTGTGAGCTAAAATGGGTCACATGGTAGGACAGGGTTAGAAGGATGATTTAGTTTTATTGATATGGTCTACAGATTCTATACTAAAAAACTTGAACTTTATCCTTTGGCCTATTGGGAATTATCAAAGTTGTTAAAGTATGAAAATTACATAATGATATTGATTTAATTTAAAAAACAGTGGAATGATAGATGAACAGTGAAAGAAGGAATGAGCACTAGGGTCAATCTGGGAAGATGACCTCAAAATTTCAAGTGAAATATGGTGAAGTTTGAATTTGCAAGTAGAAGTGAAAATAGAGAAAGAATTATGTCAAGAATGATTTCATCTTTGCAAAAAAATCTTGGGTGAGATTTTAGGTAAAAAGTATAAGGGAGTTCCTTCAGTGGTGGGGAAGATTTTAAACATATATAATGCTGTTCTCTGTCACTAGGAACAAAAAAATGAAGGATGTACAGAAGAATATAAGGAATTCTGTTTTGTGATTTTTGAGCTTGTAGAGAAGACAGTAAAAAATTAGTATCTAGGGAGAAAGTGGGTTAAAATAGAGATTTTTGAGTCTCCAGTATTAATCATTCAAAAGAATCATTACCTCATAAAACCAAATCAGGGTTTCAAGTCAGAGTCTATATTCTACTCAAAGAAATTCCACACTTATCCCACATAATTTAATATGAACATGAATGTTTTTTAAATTTATCTAGTTTTTTCACACATTTATGTGTTTATCTACAAATACTGCTTATAATCTGAAGTATTAGAATAGCCAATCACACATTTACTGTTACATTGAGGAAACATAAAATGTATATAAACTGGAATCATGTCCAAAACTCCAAGTCTGTGTAGGTGTATGTTGAAGGGAAACAGGTTAAGAGCTACCACTTTGCTTTGTTCAAGCTTTTTTCAATAGCTGAGCAGCCCTTCCAAAGAGGAATTTTCAGATCTACTTTGCCAACGTAGTGTTTACTGGTGGGATTAAATCAGTTTCTGGGCCAATTTCTAGATACACATAGGCATCTGATCTCAGTAGGAGTGGGGGACATGGGAACATTTGAAATTGTGCAGAGAAAAAGTGAATTCTGAACTTTACTAAGTTATCCTCTACTTTCAAATCCTTTTCTTGCTGCCAAAATTTTTGACATTTTGAAGTGTCACAGTCATAAAAAGTTAAGAAACACTGATTTTAAAATGCGATGTTAGCATATTCATTATAACACAATTCATACATACAAAATAACAGAATCACACGTAGAAAGGATGGGGGGGAATAACATTAAAGAGAATCTCTTTTGTGCTGAAAACTATGCTCCACTGAATTTTGACAGCAATCTCTAATGCATATATATGAGTGTCTCTATTTTACACAAGAAAGGAGATCACACAACTATATAAAGGATCTCAACTTTTATCTACTCCTGAGTTAAGGTACTATGGTGCTCATAAGCACTTCTGTAGACTCAAGGAGTTCAGGACATACCGCCCCAAAATATGTAAATATGACATGTTGATTATTTCAAACTTAAGGCACTTGACAAATAGCAGATACAGGAAGGACACTCTGACCTCCCTTTTTCTTCCTGAAAGCAGGAAATAAAACTCTTATGTGAAAGATGCTCTCCCTAAACCAGAATAGAACATTCTTATCACTAGAGATGCAAACTGGGCACTGGGAAAATCTGTATAAACAGACCTTATTAAAATAACTTTTGTCTATTTAGTCACATTTATTTTAATTAATTTTCTAGAGTTGCCAACCTTTATTCAAACTAACATATACGCCTTAGGCTTAGCCAGTTTTCTGGGTCTTCACTTTTCTTTTGAAGGCTCTCAGGTACATGTAAAAATTGCCAAATAAAGATTGTATGCCTTTTTTTCTTTTTAATCTGTCTTATGTTAGTCCCTGCCAGAAACCTTAAAAAGGCAGAGGGTACATTTAAACCTCCTCTACAAGATAATGATGACCTATATGGGTAGTTTGGACTGTATAAATATGCTAATTCAAATATCTATATTTTAGAATAATGACTTACAAGATTAAGTTGCTATGACTATGATTAATTTACTTGCATTATAGATTTAGAATCAAACCATATGTCTTAAGCTGTTTCAATCAATTATATAAGCACAATGAATTCTGTAATTCAAATTACTTTAATAGATTTTCATCTGCATTCATGTATTGCATGCTACAATTTCAGGAAAAAAAGAGCTTTTCAAATGGGAACTGGCAATAGAAATAGAATTGTTGTTTCCTGACTTTTTAATGATTGCCATTCTAACTGGTGTGAGATGGTATCTCATTGTGGTTTTGATTTACATTCCTCTGATGGCGAGTGATGATGAGCATTTTTTCATGTGTCTGTTGGCTATATCAATGTCTTCTTTTGAGAAGTGTCTGTTCATATCATTTGCCCACTTTTTGATGGGGTTGTTTGTTTTTTCCTTGTAAATTTGTTTGAGTTCTTTGTAGGTTCTGGATATTAGCCCTTTGTCAGATGAGTAGATTGCAAAAATTTTCTCCCATTCTGTAGGTTGCCTGTTCACTCTGATGGTAGTTTCATTTGCTGTGCAGAAGCTCTTTAGTTTAATTAGATCTCATCGGTCAATTTTGGCTTTTGTTGCCATTGCTTTTGGTGTTTCAGACATGAAGTCCTTGCCCATGCCTATGTCTTGAATGGTATTATCTAGGTTTCTTCTAGGGTTTTTATGGTTTTAGGTCTAACATTTAAGTCTCTAATCCTTCTTGAATTAATTTTCATATAAGGAATAAGGAAAGGATCTAGTTTCAGCTTTCTACTTATGACTCGCCAGTTTTTCCAGCACCATTTATTAAATAGGGAATCCTTTCCCCATTTCTTGTTTTTTTCAGGTCTGTCAAAGATCAGATGGCTGTACACGTGTGGTATGATTTCTGAGGACTCTGTTCTGTTCCATTTGTCTATATCTCTGGTTTGGTACCAGTACCATGCTGTTTTGGTTACCGTAGGCTTGTAGTATAGTTTGAAGTCAGGTAGCATGATGCCTCCAGCTTTTTTCTTTTGGCTTAGGATTGTCTTGGCAATGCAGGCTCTTTTTTGGTTCCATATGAACTTTAAAGTAGTTTTTCCCAATTCTGTGGAGAAAGTCATTGGTAGCTTGATGGGGATGGCATTGAATCTATAAATTACCTTGGGTAGTATGGCCATTTTCATGATATTGATTCTTCCTATCCATGAGCATGGTCTGTTCTTCCATTTGTTTGTGTCCACTTTTATTTCACTGAGCAGTGGTTTGTAGTTCTCCTTGAAGAGGTCCTTTACATCCTTGTAAGCTGGATTCTTAGGTATTTTATTCTCTTTGAAGCTACTGTGAATGGGAGTTCATTCATGATTTGGCTCTGTTCATCTGTTATTGGTGCATAAGAATGCTTGTGATTTTGCATATTGACTTTGTATCCTGAGACATTGTTGAAATTGCTTATCAGCTTAAGGAGATTTCAGGCTGAGAAGATGGGGTTTTCTAATTACACAATCATGTCATCTGCAAACAGGGACAATTTGAGTTATTCTTTTCCTAACTGAATACCCTTTATTTCTTTCTCTTGCCTCATTGCCCTAGTCAGAACTTCCAACACTATGTCGAATAGGAGTGGTGAGAGAGGGCATCCCTGTCTTTTGCCAGTTTTCAAAGGGAATACTTTGCACATGTACCCTACTACTTAAAGTATAATAAACAACAACAAAAAAAAGATAGGGGGGCATGCCCAACATGGCCGAATAGGAACAGCTCCAGCCTCCAGCGCCCAGTGTGAGTGACACAGAAGATGGGTGATTTCTGCATTTTCAACTGAGGTACCGAGTTCATCTCATTGGGGTGTGTCACACAGTTAGTACTGGTCCGTGGATGCAGCCCTACCAGTGAGAGCTGAAGCCAGGCAAGGCATCACCTCACCTGGGAAGCACAAGGGGGAAGGGAATTCCTTTTCCTAGCCAAAGGAAATTGAGACATACAACACCTGGAAAATCAGGTAACTCCCACCCTAATACTGTGCTTTACCAAGGGTCTTAGCAAAGGGCACATCAGGAGATTATATCCCACACCTGGCCCAGAGGGTCCCACGCCCACAGAGCCTCCCTCATTGCTAGCACAGCACTCTGAGATCTATCAGCAAGACAGCAGCAAGGCTGCTGGGTGGGGGGGGGGGGGGGGGCCCCCGCCCTGGGGGGGGCTTAGGGGGGCAAAAAAAAAAAAAAAAAAAAGCCACCAGGAAGCTCAAATTGGATGGAGCCCACCACAGCTCAAGGAGGCCGGCCTGCATCTGTAGATTCCTCCTCGGGGACAGGGCATAGCTAAACAAAAAGCAGCAGAAACCTTGGCAGAGTTAAATGCCCCGGTCTGACAGCTTTGAAGAGAGCAGTGGATCTCCCCCCAGCATGGAGGCTGAGATCTGAGTACGGACAGACTCCCTGCTCAAGTGGGTCCCTGACCCCTGAGTAGCCTAACTGGGAGATATCCGCCACTAGGTGCAGACGGACACCTAACAGCTCACACGGCAGGGTACACCCCTGAGACGAAGCTTCCAGAGCAAGAATCAGACAGCAACACTCGCTGTTCAGCAATATTCTGTCTTCTGCAGGCTCTGCCATCAATACCCAGGCAAACAAGGTCTGGAGTGGACCTCAAGCAAACTCCAACGGACCTACAGCTGAGGGTCCTGACTGTTAGAAGGAAAACTAACAAACAGAAAGGACACCCACACCAAAACCCCATCAGTAAGTCACCATCATCAAAGACCAAAGGCAGATAAAACCACAAAGATGGGGAAAAAACAGTGCAGAAAAGCTGGAAATTCAAAAAATCAGAGTGCATCTCCCCCTCCAAAGGAACTCAACTCATTGCCAGCAATGGAACATAGCTGCACAGAGAATCACTTTGATGAGTTGAGAGAAGAAGGCTTTAGTAGATCAAACTTCTCAGAGCTAAAGGAGGAACTACGTAACCAGCACAAAGAAACTAAAAACCTTGAAAAAATAATGGATGAATAGGTAACTAGAATAATCAATGCAGAGGAGACCTTAAAAGAAGTGACAGAGATGAAAACCATAACACAAGAACTACGTGACAAATGCACAAGCTTCAGTAACCGACTCGATCAACTGGAAGAAAGAGTATCAGCAATTCAAGATCAAATGAATGAAATGAAGCAAGAAGAGAAGTACAGAGAGAAAAGAGTAAAAAGAAATGAAGAAAGTCTCCAAGAAATATGGTATTATGTGAAAAGACCAAATCTACGTCAGATTGGTGTGCCTGAAAGTGATGGGGAAAATGGATCCAGGTTGGAAAACACTCTTCAGGATATCATCCACGAGATCTTCCCCAACCTAGTAAGGCAGGGCAACATTCAAATTCAGGAAATACAGAGAACGCCACAAAGATACTAATCGAGAAGAGCAACTCCAAGACACATAATTGTCAGATTCACCAAAGTTGAAATGAAGGAAAAAATGTTAAGGGCAGCCAGAGAGAAAGGTTGGGTTACACACAAAGGGAAGCCCATCCGATTAACAGCGGATCTCTCGGCAGAAACTCTCCAAGCGAGAACAGAGTGGGGACCAATAGTCAACATTCTTAAAGAAAAGAATTTTCAACCCAGAATTTCATATCCAGCCAAACTAAGTTTCATAAGTGAAGGAGAAATAAAATCCTTTACAGACAAGCAAATGCTTAGAGATTTTGTCACCACCAGGCCTGCCCTACAAGAGATCCTGAAGGAAGTACTAAACATGGAAAGGAACAACAAGTACCAGCCATTGCAAAAACATGTCAAAAGGTAAAGTCCATCGATGCTAGGAGGAAACTGCATCAACTAGTGAGCTAAATAACCAGCTAATATCATAATGACAGGACAAAGTTCATACATAACAATATTAACCTTAAATGTAAATGGACTAAATGGTCCAATTAAAAGACACAGACTGGCATATGGATAAAGAGTCAAGACCCATCAGTTTGCTGTATTCAGGAGACCCATCTCACATGCAGAGACACACATAGGCTCAAAATAAAGGGATAGAGGAAGATCTACCAAGCAAATGGAAAACAAAAAAGGCAGGGGTTGCAATCCTAGTCTCTGATAAAACAGACTTTAAACCATCAAAGATCAAAAGAGACAAAGAAGGCCATTACATAATGGTAAAGGGGTCAATTCATCAGGAAGAACTAACTATCCTAAATATATATATGCACCCAATACAGGAGCACCCGGATTCATAAAGCAAGTCCTTAGAGACAAAGAGACTTAGACTCCCATACAATACTAATGGGAGACTTTAAAACCCCATTGTCAACATTAGACAGATCAACGAGACAGAAAGTTCACAAGCATATGCAGGAATTGAACTCATCTCTGCACCAAGCGGACCTAATAGACATCTACAGAACTCTCCACTCCAAGTCAACAGAATTTACATTCTTCTCAGCACCACATGGCACTTATTCCAAAATTGATCACATAGTTGGAAGTAAAGCACTCCTCAGCAAATGTAAAAGAACAGAAATTATAAGAAACTGTCTCTCAGACCACAGCGAAATCAAACTAGAACTCAGGACTAAGAAACTCAATCAAAACTGCTCAACTACATGGAAACTGAACAACCTGCTCCTGAATGACTACTGGCTACCTAACGAAATGAAGGCAGAAATAAAGATGTTCTTTGAAACTAATGAGAACAAAGATACAACATACCAGAATCTCTGGAACACATTTAAAGCAGCGTATAGAGGGAAATTTGTAGCACTAAATGCCCACAAGAGAAAGCAGGAAAGATCTACAATTTACACCCTAATATCACAATTAAAAGAACTCGAGAAGCAAGAGCAAACACATTCAAAAGCTAGCAGAAGGGAAGAAATAAATAAGATCAGAGCAGAACTGAAGGAGATAGAGACACACACACACAAAAAAAAACCCTAAAAAATCAATGGATCCAGGAGCTGTTTTTTTGAAAAGATCAACAAAATTGATAGACCACTAGCAAAACTAATAAAGAAGAAAAGAGAGAAGAACCAAATAGACGCAATAAAACATGATAAAGGGAATATCACCACCAAACCCACAGAAATACAAACTACCATCAGAGAATACTTTAAACACCTCTACATAAACAAACTAGAAAACCTAGAAGAAATGGATAATTTCCTGGACACTCACACTCTCCCAAGACTAAACCAGGAAGAAGTTGAATCCCTGAATAGACCAACAGCAGACTCTGAAATTGAGGCAGTAATTAATAGCCTACCAACCAAAAAAAGTCCAGGACCAGACAGACTCACAGCCGAATTCTACCCGAGGTACAAGGAGGAGTTGGTACCATTCATTCTGAAATTATACCAATCAATAGAAAACAAGGGAATCCCCTCTAACTCATTTTACAAGGTAAACATCATCCTGATACCAAAGCCTAACAGAGACACAACAAAAAAAGAGAATTTTAGACCAATGTCCCTGATGAACATCAATGCAAAAATCCTCAATAAAATACTGGCAAACCGAATCCAGCGGCACATCAAAAAGCTTATCCACCATGATCAAGTGGGCTTCCTCCCTGGGATACAAAGCTAGTTCAACATACACAAATCAATAAACGTAATCCAGCATATAAACAGAACCAAAGACAAAAACCACATGATTATGTCAATAGATGCAGAAAAGGCCTTTGACAAAATTCAACAGCGCTTCATGCTAAAAACTCTCAATAAATTCAGTATTGATGGAACATATCTGAAAATAATAAGAGCTATTTATGAAAAACCCATAGCCAATCTCATACTGAATGGGCAAAAACTGGAAGCTTTCCCTTTTAAAACTGGTACAAGACAGGGATGCCCTCTCTCACCACTCCTATTCAACATAGTGTTGGAAGTTCTGACTAGGGCAATCAGGCAAGAGAAAGAAATCAAGGGTATTCAGTTAGAAAAAGAAGAACTCAAATTGTCCCTGTTTGTAGATGACATGATTGTATAATTAGAAACCCATTGTCTCAGCCCGAAATCTCCTTAAGCTGATAAGCAACTTCAGCAATGTCTCAGGATACAAAATCAATGTGCAAAAATCACAAGCATTCTTATACACCAGTAGCAGACAAACAGAGAGCCAAATCATGAATGAACTCCCATTCACAATAGTTTCAAAGAGAATAAAATACCTAGGAATCCAACTTACAAGGGATGTAAAGGACCTCTTCAAGGAGAACTACAAACCACTGCTCAGTGAAATAAAAGAGGACACAAGTAAATGGAAGAACATACTATGCTCATGGATAGGAAGAATCAATATTGTGAAAATGGCCATACTGTGCAAGGTAATTTATAGGTTCAATGCCATCCCCATTAAGCTACCAATGACTTTCCTCACAGAATTGGAAAAAACTGCTTTAAAGTTCATATGGAACCAAAAAAGAGCCCGCATTGCCAAGACAATCATAAGCCAAAAGAAAAAAGCTGGAGGCATCATGCTACCTGACTTCAAACTATACTACAAGGCTACAGTAACCAAAACAGCATGGTACTGGTACCAAAGCAGAAATATAGACCAATGGAACAGAACAGAGTCCTCAGAAATAATACCACACATCTACAGCTGTCTGATCTTTGACAAACCTGACAAAAACAAGAAATGGGGAAAGGATTCCCTATTTAATATATGGTGCTGGGAAAATTCGCTAGCCAAAAATAGAAAGCTGAATCTGGATCCTTTCCTTACTCCTTATACGAAAATTAATTCAAGAAGGATTAGAGTCTTAAATGTTAGACCTAAAACCATAAAAACCCTAGAAGAAAACCTAGGTAATACCATTCAGGATATTGGCACGGGCAAGGACTTCATGTCTGAAACACCAAAAGCAATGGCAACAAAAGCCAAAATTGACAAATGGGATCTAATTAAACTAAAGAGCTTCTGCACAGCAAAGGAAACTACCATCAGACTGAACAGGCAGTGTACAGAATGGGAGAAAATTTTTGCAATCTACTCATTAGACAAAGGGCTAATATCCAGAACCTATAAAAAACTCAATCATATTTACAAGAAAAAATCAAACAACCCCATCAAAAGGTGGGCAAAGCATATGAACAGACACTTCTCAAAAGAAGACATTCATACAGCCAACAGACATGTGAAAAAGTGCTCATCATCACTCTCCATCAGAGAAATGCAAATCAAAACCACAATGAGATACCATCTCACATCAGTTAGAATGACAATCATTAAAAAGTCAGGAAATAACAGGTGCTGGAGAGGATGTGGAGAAATAGGAACACTTTTACACTGTTGGTGGGACTGTAAACTAGTTCAACCATTGTGGAAGACAGTGTGGCAATTCCTCAAGGATCTAGAACTAGAAATACCATTTGACCCAGCCATCACATTACTGGGGACATACCCAAAGGATTATAAGTCATGCTGCTATAAAGACACATGCACGTGTATGTTTGTTGCGGCACTATTCACAATAGCAAAGACTTGGAATCAACCCAAACGTTCATCAGTGACAGACTGGATTAAGAAAAGGTGGCATATATACACCATGGAATACTATGCAGCCATAAAAAAGGATGAGTTCGTGTCTTTTGTAGGGACATGGATGCAGCTGGAAACCATCATTCTCAGCAAACTATTCCAAGAACAGAAAACCAAATACTGCATGTTCTCACTCATAGGTGGGAAACTAACAATGAGATCACTTGGACACAGGAAGGGGATCATCACACACCGGGTCCTATTGTGGGGAAGGGAGAGGGAGGGATAGCATTATGCGATATACCTAATGTAAATGATGAGTTAGTGGGTGCAGCACACCAACATGGCACATGTATATGTATGTAACAAACCTGCATGTTGTGCACATATACTCCAGATCTTAAAAAAAAAAAAAAAGATAGAATTGTCAGTTGTATGTCTAGTATGAAAATCTAGAAAAATATGTTCCAAATTAATATAGTGTCTAAGTTATGTCCTTATTTTCATAGATTTTTCTCCAAGTGTCTAAGTTATGTCCTTATTTTCATAGATTTTTCTCCAAGTGCTAAGTCATTTAAGTAGAGTATACTGATTCCTAGAAGCACATCTCTTTTGCATCTCTCATTAATGAATAATTAGTCCAACATTCTTGTCATTTGTACCTCTGCTTAGTCAACAGCAATTTTCTTAGCAACCAACCAACAAAGGTCAGTTGGAATATATTTAGCTGTGATATGGCCTACATGGGCAACAGACTCCAGGAAACACTAGAAAAATTTACGTTCTCCCATAATTAATGCAAATAATAATCAGACATTGTGTTAAATATTTATAATGCCCAGAAGACAATCTTTCCTTTTGAAAAGTTATAAAATCCAGTAAGTAACTTGAGCATTTGGAAGACTAAAATTGTAACATTCTCTGAATGTTTGTCTTTTTATCCCACTGTTTCCTATTCTACAGAAGCAGGATTAGGGGTTCCTTTGAGATCAATCAAGGCTATGGATCTATATTCCAGAAAAAATGTTCATGGCCAAAAATATCTCCAAATAATTTGAGGGAATTAGCAAGACATATTGGAGCCTTTGGTTTCAGAATAATTAACACTTTCTTACCTTATCAAGAAATAATTTGTTTCTCCTTTAATTCCCTCATTCAGAAAATATGTATTGAGTCCTAGCATTAAGTATTAAGGAAACTATCATGCATAAGGCAAATTGCATAGCTTTGAAAAGCTCATATTCTGATAAAAGAGACCAAAATGGGAATAATTTCAGCACAGTGTAAGGAATTCTGTAAAAGGGGAAAACATTCTTTGTGCGCACAGAGAAACAAGAAACTGATTCTTAGGGAAGATCAAAAAGGAAGTGGCATTTGAACTGATTTCTGAAGAATAGCTTACGGAGTTGAGGGAGAATAGATTTCTAAGGGTGAGAGCATAAGCAAAGCTATGGGTTTGTGAAAGGAGAGTTCATATCTAAGGCATGAGTTCTTTGATAATACTTTTTCTACAAAATAGATAAACAATATATAATTGCAAAGCAAGCCCTTAATTAGATATATGAAATTAACACACAAACACACACATAAACATACACATATATACAGTTAATTCTATCATTGAGTCATTAAAAACCAGTAATAGAATTGGGTCATTACTAAATGCTTTGATTATATTTCATTGATTCTTTGTATAACTGCCTTTAGTAAGTTGTATTTCAATATTATTCATTGGGTTTTGAAATGGAGGTTGTGTAAAATGAAGCAGTTAAGTCTGTTGCTATTATAGAAATATTGTTTGTTGTAGAAATATTATTATAGACATGGTTTACCATATTACTCCCATTATGCAACTCTACATGGGAAATTCCACCTACAATTTAAATCTATGTGCAACTTTTTGGATTTCTCTTACAAATTTTTGTTTCCTCCTTTTGAAAACATGTATTTACTGATCATGTTTTCATTATTATTTGGCTGTTAGGAGACTCAGAAAATGCAAAGTTTACATATACTTCTACCTTATTTATATTTTAAATAATTTGGATTCCTTATTTGTGTTTAAATTTTACTATTAATTTGTTGTATGTCTTTTTTACTGTGAGCTGTCATGATCCTTTAAGATCAGGGATAGAGTATAGCAAACTAGCTAACAAGCAAAGCAAATACTGTGAAAACATTTCACAGTTCATGAGCTTCCTGAGTTCTCCATCTCTAATCTTGCAAGTCCTTTATAATTCTCTCCTATGTCTGTATGATCTAGAGATAACAAGCATTTATTTTATATAAATGTTACCTTTTAAAACAGAGTGTTTGTGACATCTCTGTCTCTCCAGAGGTTTTATAGTAAAATTAAGTTAATTTAAATATGGATATTTTAGTGGTTTATATTTTTATTCTATATTTTATCTTTTTAAATTTTACATGCTTCAAGTTAGATGAATACTTCACAATAATTTCTGAATAATCTATT
>NC_045447.1:36645001-36718065 GCF_002776525.5 Piliocolobus tephrosceles | reverse complement strand
GCTTCAAGTTAGATGAATACTTCACAATAATTTCTGAATAATCTATTAATAGATTTAATGCTTAAAATTTACTTTTAAATGTGTTCATAGTCCAGAATATGGTCGATCTTGATTAATGTTCCATATTTACTCAGTGTGTATTGTGCTGTTCTTCGTTGTTTGAAGTTCTATAAATGCAAAATAAGTCTAGTTGAATTACAAACTTTTCCCATTATTCTATCTTTTTCAGTGTTTGGTCAATGGTTTTGCTAACTACTGAGAGATAAGTGCTAAAATCTCCAACTTTATATTGTTTATTAAATTATTGAGATGCATGCAATTTGAATTAACTGCAACACATTTTAAATTGTTTATGTATCTTGCTGAAATGATGCTTTTGCCATTATGAAATATTCCTTCTTTATGAGACTACTCCTTTTCTTGAAGTCTTTGTTGTCTGATATTCCATATTATAATTCCACTTTCATATATTTAATGTTTCATGGCTTTATGTAATTAAAGTACATGCCCTGTAGACACCATATAGTTGCGTCTTGCTTTGTAATGTAGCTTGACGAGCTTTGCCTTTTAATTGTACGTTTGAATCCTTTTACATTTAATATAATTGTTTGTGATTAGATTTGTCTACTCACTTGAGCTTTGTTTACTTCTTGCCCTTTTGCCCTTTCTTTCTGCCTCTTACTTCTTGCCTTCTTTTGATTTAATCAAGTATTTATTAGAGTTATATTTTTTGTATTTGTATTTTTAGCTAAATTGTCCCATTTATACAGCAGTTACTCAAGGTATTAAAATATAGACTTAAATTTATGAAAGCTTAACTTCATATTATATTGCTTCACGTATAAGATAACAACCTTATAGTAGTAGTATCTACATTTACCTTTGTTAATGGATTTTTAAAGAATTTCAGAAACTAATCCTGTATATTTATTCATATTTCCAGTGTTTTTTTTTATTTTCTTGAAAAGGAGTCTTGCTCTGTCCCCTAGACTGAAGTGCAATGGTGCGATCTTAGCACACTGCAACCGGCCCCTCCCAGGTTCAAGCCATTCTCCTGCCTCAGCTTCCCAAGTAGCGGAGACTACAGGCCCATGCGACCATGCCAGGCTAATTTTGTATTTTTAGTAGAGATGAGGTTTGGCCATTTTGGCCAGGCTGGTCTCGAAGTCCTGACTTCATGTGATCCACCCGCCTCAGCCTCTCAAATTGCTGGGTTACAGGAATGAACCACTGTGCCTGGCTATTTCCAGTGTTCTTTATTCTTTCCCAAAGAATCATATTTTTGACTGACATAAACTTTCCCTCATTAAAAATCTTATACAGAATGTCAGGTGTTCGAACGTGCAGGTGATAAATTTCCTTAGCTTTTTCAAAATACAGGTTTAGTATATTCCCTATATGAAATGCTTGGGGCCATAAGTGTTTCATATTCTACACGTTTTTGGATTTTGGAATATTTGCATTATGCTTACTGGTTCAGCATCCCTGATCTGAAAATTTGAAATCCAAAATGCACCAGTGAGCATTTACTTTAATCATAATGTCAGCACTCAAAAATCTCTGATTTTAGAGCATTGTGGATTTCAGATTTTTATGTTAGGGGTACTCAATCTGTCTTAAAACACATCCATACCATCATTATTTTGGGAGAATTTTTGGTTTTGCTGATATAAAATTCTAGGTTTGTAGGTTTTTAATTTTTTTCAGCATCTTGAAAGTGTCATTCTCTTGCTCTTTCAGCTAATATTGTTTCTGAAAAGAAGTGCCTAGATGTGTTTTTGTTGTTGTTGTTGCTCATCCTGTTCATAGTACACAAAGCACCACAGACCTGTGAGGTTTTAGTGTTTTTTCTTTTTTTGTCAAGTTGGGGAAATTTTAAAATAGTACATATGGATATATACTTTCTGTTCATTCCTCCCTTTCTTTTTTTTCCCCCACAGGTCACTGGAACCTTTTTGTTGTTAGTTTTAATTTATTATTCTCTACATTTTTCTCTATAAAAATTGCTAGTGATTCATGTTTAGATTTATTTATCCTAACTTTGGCAATGCCTAATACTGCTGCTTAGCCAGTCCAATGATTTCATGTATTATATGTTTTAATTTTAGAACTAAATTTTTTCTTTTGAAATTTTCCATGCCTATTTATACTCTCCTTTATATTATTTTATATATTCATGATAATTATTTTAAAGTTCTATTCTGTTAAGTCCAAAGTGCCCGTCATTCATATAATTGTTTCTACTTTTTTTGCTTGATCAAAAATCAAATTTTCTTGCCTTTTCAAATGTCTAGTTGTTTCGTATTGAAGACTGGTCATTGTGGATTTCATTCTATGTTTTTTGAAGAGCGTTGGAGGAAAGATCAACACTCTTCGAACTGTTCAAATATTCATATTAGGATTAGGTTTGGTTTAGGTGGACCTATTTCAGATTTTCTCTCAGGCGTATGATGCATTCTTCAGTCTAGCTATATGGTTCTAATTCCTAAACCACGACCCTAATGTACTTTCAAGTAGATAAAGCTCAATATTGTATTCACTTCGCTAAGGTGGTAGAATTTGGACTTCAAACTCTCATCCCTAGTCCTACATACAAATCTCTGCCCAGTTCTTAAGTTTACCCAATATTTCTCAGTTTTTTAAAGAGGACTTAACAGTCAAATTTTGACTCATACTTTTATGTTCCCTTCCCTCTCAATTTACAGATGTTCTGGAAGCAGTAGATTATAACCTGAGACTCCTAAGCCCGGGAAAGTTGCCACATTGGGCTTGATCCCTCTCTTTGGCGTGGTGTGTCAAGAAGCTAAAGAAACTATGGACAAAGAGCTAACAAGAACAAGAAGAATGATATTTCATTAAATAGAGATATCAATAAAAAGAAAGAAATGATCCAAAGGTATAATGAGAGCTCTGCATCTCTGTTTTTGTTTATTTGTTTGCTTTTTTTTTTGAGATGGAGTCTTGCTCTGTTGCCCAGGCTGGAGTGCAGTGGCACAATTTCGACTCACTGCAACCTCTGCCTCCTGGGTTGAAGCAATTCTCCTGCCTCAGCCTCCCAAGTAGCTGGGATTACATGCAAGCACCACCATGCCCAGCTAATTTTTGTATTTTTGGTAGAGACAGGGTTTCACCATGTTGGACAGGCTGGTCTCAAACTCCTGATTGCATGATCTGCCTGCCTCTGCCTCTGGGATTACCAGCGTGAGCCACTGTGTCTGGCCCTCTCTATTTGATGGCAAAGATGATCTTTAGCAGCAACATGTTACATGACGCTTGGTGCATTTTAGATTTTTAATTGACCCTGATTTCATCATGCCAACTCTTTTGTCAGTCTACCCTTGTGGTAGAGAATTGGGCTCATGTAATTGACAGCCCCATCAGATGGAAGAAGACATTTTCTTATAAGAAGAAAATTATAATATTATCAGAAAAAGGAAGAAGTGTTCCAAGATAATTTAAAAAAATAAATAAAACATAAATTATTGCCTAGTACTAGGCTTTTATTCTATGCGTATTATTTAACTATTCTCCTCACTAACAGTGAATCTACCCCCTTGGACCTAAGATCTGTCTCTTCCACAGAGGGAGAAAACTCACTCCTTGTATCTAGCTCTGAGTCTAGAATATCCAGATTATATTCATTTTTCTTGGTCAACTGCAGTTCAGCAAATTTGCGGTTGTGTAGTTGTTAGTCATTTTACCTGTTCCAAATTCTGTTATCAGGGAACATTGTCCCTATCCCTTGTTTTTATTGGCATCAGGGAAGAAAGATTGTCTTGTTTTGACTGCACTTTAGTCTACCATTTTTATTTAGCATGATTGCAGGGACACAGGTTTTTGTTTGTTAGGGCTCTCTTTGGAAATATTTTTTTAAACTTGCAGATGAGGCAATTTGCATACTTTTTTTCCAAGGTCTAGTAACCAAACCTAAAGAGGCAGTTTAGTTGTGGTCTTTAAATGTAGACCTGCCTTAAGGCTTTCTGTTTTGGCGGCACTTTTAAGCGGTCTGCTTATCCCTTAGCCTTCAGTTAAGCTGCTTCCATTATTCATTTACCTCAGAAATGAAAGGTTGTAGTTATGAGATCCAACTAATCTGATTCTACTCCCACACCACAATTTAGGGATATAAATATTATCTTTGTCAGTACATGAAGCAAAGTCTTTAGACAGAGCTTAAGGCATTTGTCTGTACTCTGGCTGTTGCTAGGTTGTAATATTTTATTCCCATTGTTGTCTCCAATTTCTTACCTTTCATGTACTAATATTAATTTGAGGATAGGTAGTTGAGTTTTCTAACTGAACAGCGTACATACTTATTTGACTCTGAATCATTTGGATTGCTGACTCGAAGCAGAAAACTCTTTTCAAACAAAGCTGTATTTTCTTTCATCTTTTACATGAGCAGCTTGAATAAAAGCTTCACTTTTTCTACTGTATCTTATATGAAAAAAGGCATGAGAAGCAAATATTACCAATATCCCAACTTTTTTCTACCAAGTCCCCTAAAGACCTGTCTCAGATAGACAAATGGGTAGTAGCCAAAGATACAACAAACAAAAATGTGTCCAGGATCTTAATATTCTCAAACCTGAAGATGGAAAAGTGTTCATTCTTTAGTACATTTTATTATTTTTTTTGCTAATGTAGGGTTTGTTTAATGCATGGATTACTTTCACACTTCCAGAGCTTTTTCTATTATAATGGCAGAAAACAAATTCAAAACAGTTTCAGCACAAAGGGAAATGTATTGGCTTCCTGTTTAGCTAGTACTTATGGGAGTGATACTTTTATATTGTAGTTTACATGGTAATACACTATGCTGTACAAAAAAAAAAGTGATGTATAAATGAGCCAAAAGAATCAAATGATAGAGATCATTTATCACATATGGATCAGGGATTAAAATAGTAAAATATAATGATCAATAATCTAAAGCATTTACTCCTATCCAGACACTTTTCCTACAGGAAAGTATGTTTCCTGAACTACATATACCTATATAGAAATATAAAGGAAAGTTATTAGGGAGTGAAGCAAACACTTTGATGAGAGAGAGCAGTTATCCATTTATATGTGGAGAAAATGAGTTGTGGATGGAAGGCTAATTGTTGGGCATTATCTATGGAGAGTAACAAAAGTAGATCTGATTTTCATGTTGAAAGCCAAATGACAGAAATCAATGTGGTCAATGAAGAATTTTTGAAGAAAGCTACTCATAATTGACTTTTGGTTCCCCTATATACTCTCTGTAACATACTAACCTCAGGTCAATCTCAGCAGAAGCTTTAGCATTATTATATTTTTATTTTTATTTATTTAATTTATATTTTATTTCATTCAATTAAAGAATATAAAAGATCACAGAGTTGTTAGGATTTCATCTAGCTCAGCACTTTAACAGATGTTTAAATAGATTTAAAAAGGAAATTTTATAGATTTCTTTAAAAAATTATGGTAACCTGTTTTGTTACATTAAAAACACCAAAAACTCACCCATACAAAATAAAGACTTGCTTTATGGGCCAAGGCAAGGAGGAATAATTCTACACAGTAGTTGCCTATAAAAGTGTTCACAGGCCCTTGTAAGTCTAACAATATTATCTGTATTTTATCTTCTAAGTCACCTTGGCATGAAAGAAAACACACTTTTCATTTCTAGGAAATGATAATTTCATTTTGAGAGTAGTATCACTTAAGTAAAAGAAAGCCAGCAATTAACCTGATTTTAAAATAAACGTTTGATAACTATTGGTTTTTTTTAAACAAAGTAATGGTTAACTAACTTAAGTTAATCTAACCAGACTGATATATGTTCTGATAGGAAATAGACGATTATATATAGAGTTGATTGCACTTATATGTGCTCATTTCTCAGGCAACTTACAAAATTATGAAAATCTAAAAACCATACAGAACCAATGAAAATTTTTACCACCATTTTTCAGAGTTCTGCAATAAAGCAAGTCATAAAGTCAGAATGTGAAGCAATGACTTCATAGCATTTATGAAAAATAAAGAACATATCGTTATTAACAATTTTGAAGAAAGATCACTTTAGAGCTTTAACTTTAGCTGAAAAACGGCCTTATATAAAAGATTCATGACCTTGACTTGATTAATTCAATATGTTTTATTGCCTTATGTTTGGTTTAATTTAAGTTAGATTAGCTGCTATTAAAAAAGTTTTACCTTCAGAGCATCTTCCTTATTATCTAGAAGTCAATTTAGCATCAATAAGGTCACTTTATCTATAATATCATCTATTTAATCTTTACTGTTATAATTCCAATATTTGGGCAACAAATATCACTGATTTCCATCTGTATTTTCGGTGGTTGGTGCTTAACCATAATAAAAAGAATAATTTTATAGTACGTATGAACAGTTTTGGAAGATTTTTATCTTCTGCTCAATACTCGGTCATTGTATTGATTAGTCTTCCTAAAAACCAATAGTTTTATAAAATCAACTTCATAAATATATGGGGAATATTATTAAAATAAAAATGTTCAAGTGTCATCTCTTACCAGGAGAATACTATGTGAAGGGAACTGACCTTTGAGATAAAAATTGGTGGAGGAGGCATTAGAATGGTAGAGTTTTTATGAGCATTTGTAGTTAAATTATTATCAGTTTAAATTAGACTGTTAGTATTACGATGGTTAATTTTAGATGTCAACTTTACTGGATTAAGGGATACCTAAAGAACTGGTAAATAATCATTTCTGAATGTGGCTGTGAAACACACAGAGGAGACTGGCCTGTCAGACAGTGAACTGAGGGGACAGATTTGCGCTTAATGTGGATGGGTACCACCTAACATCTATTCAGGCTGGGTTCCTAGATAGAATACAAAGGAGGACAAAAGGTGAATTATTTTCTCCCTCTGTCTCTGGAGCTAGGACACTCATCTCCTGCTCTTGAAGATCAGAAATTCAGGCTGTCTGGCCTTTGTTCTCTTTGACTTACACCAGTGCCCCCATTTTCTCATGCCTTCAGCCTTGTACTAAGAGTGACACCATTGATTTCCCTGGTTCTGATGCTTTCAGACTTGGACTGAGTCACATTACTGGCATCTTTGGGTCTTCAACTTGCAGAGGACCTGTTGTCAGACTTCTCAGCCTCAATAATTATGTGAGCCAATTTTCATAATAAGTTCTCTCTTATCTACCTATCTTTCTATCTACCTACGTACCAACCAACCAACTAATCAACTATCTGTCTATCTGTCTATCCAATCTATCTATTATATTGGTAGGTCTCTCTGTAGAACCATGACTAATACAGATTCCAAATGTTTCAGCATATTATTTCATTTAAAACTTGCAAGAAATCTATTTGCTTGTTCTTATAGTTGAGGAAAGAGGACTAGAACACATCTATTTATGTCAAACCATCTCAAATTACTGATTACCATCACTTCCATTAGAATATTGCAATAAAATATTCATTGTAGTATTGAATGCTAGAAATGATGATTTTGCTGCACCTCAAAATATCAGAGAATTAGACTAGATAAAACAATTAGTTTGGTGCAAAAGTAATTGCAGTTTGTATCATTACTTTTAATGGCAAAAACTGCAATTTCTTTTGCACCAATACAGTAACTCTCAAGACTAGTTCCTATTACACTTTTAAACCTTGCTGTAAAACTGTCTTAGAAAAAGATGCCCATGATATAGAATTCTAATTGAAAGGAGAGGAGAGAAAAAAAAATAGGGAGAATAAACACATTAACACTTAACAATTTGTCAGGCCACTCAAGTGTTATAATTATGTTTTAAATTAATAACATATTTTCTATATCAGGATGAAGAGACATGAAGTCTTGGGAAATCTATACAGCAGGGTGTTTAGGGAGGGAAATTTGGAAGGGATTTGAAAGAGTAGAAGGAAGATTATTTAAGTAAGTGTTTTAGTCAGAAGCTTCTTCTGGTGTCTACTGGGTCCCCTGTGGATTATAGTAAGCTGTGGACCAGGCAAGGGTTGCCTTTGCTGGTTGGAGTATCATCAGGGGCAACGAAGTTGCTTTGGCTCTGATTTATGAGATCTTTTCTTCTCAGGTTATCTTGAACATTTTCACAGAGTAAGCAAAAGTGTGCAATAACTCGAGGCCTTAGCTTTAAACTGGCACACACCATTACGTCTGATTTCTTTAACCAAGGAAAACCACAAAGCCATCCAGATTTGAGGCAAAAAATCAAAGACAGAGAGAATATTTTTAAACACAGTAGGGAAAATTTTTTTTTCATATACAAGAGAACCTCCATACGGCTATCAACAGACTGAAATCTTGTTGGTTATAAAAGAGTAGGATGATATATTCAAAGTACTGGAGGAAAAAAAAATCCAGTCAATAATATTTTGCTGGACAAAGCTGCCCTTCAGATATTAAAGAGAGATAAACACTTTTACAGACAGATAAAAGCTAAGGGAGTTCATCAACAGTAGATCTGCCTTACAAGAAATGCTTTAGGGAGTTATTCAAACTGACACAAAATTATGCTGATTAGTAACAAGGAAACATACAATGGTCGAATATCACTGGTATGGTAAACATACAGTCAAGTTCAGAAGACTCTACCTCCACATGGAAGTTGCTGCAGAAAAACTTAAGTAATGTAAAAATGTTTGGATAAAGAGAGGTCTCTATTTTTTATTACTGAGAAGCAGAAAATTTAAAAACAGATTCTGGTCAAGAAAGACAGCAGAAGCCTATTCCCAAATCTTTATTATGTAAGTGGTTTAGTAATCTAGAGTTTGGATCCTTTAGGACTTATGTTTGGTAGCAGCAACTGTGATCAGAGGAATTTAGGGTGATGGGAAATTTCAAATGATCTGCTCCAGATAATAAAACATGGAATCAAAATAATCTAAAATGTAAATAATTCATATTCCATTTGCTTGTAAGCATATCGATCTCTCCAGCAAATATCAAACTTTACAATACTTTTGCAGACTATTACTTTGCAGACTATTAGTTGAATGTGTACTAATCAAATTTCCAAATCCAATGTGTAGTATGTTTTAATTGTGTAACTTACACAGTCTGAAAAATACAAATGATACTTCACTATTCATTTAAAATCAGAGGATGTTAAAAAGGCAATGATTCCAAATTTATGTTTAAGAAATTAAAACACAACATATTCAAACAATCAAGAGCAATATATATATACCTTATGGTTTTGTGAAACTAGAATCATTCTAGTTATTTGCTTCATTCTTTGTGCAACATACAATAGTGATAAGGGGAAACTAGAAAGTACTTCTCTAAGAAGATACACACGGCACTCTTAACCTTATTAGAAAAATTCTTGACATTGGGTCATCACAGTGAAGTATGAAATGGAGTTCTTTCAGATGAAAACAATCAGATGTGATGAAAAGTTTGGGCAACAGCCCCTATGAGATAAAGCAAATAAAACTGTTCTCCTTTGACCTAAACGAAGAAAGAATGATTCTGGATTTGCTAAGAGACTCCAGTGTATGAAATGGCCCTGCACAATAGATGAGAAGCAGTTTTCCTTTTACTAGACACAAGAGGAAAAAGGCTCTAATTAGATTATAAATCAGAGAGACAGTCTGTCCTGTAACAGTTACAAGATCCTGGAAAGAATTATTTTAAGAGTAAGAGTAGAATCTGCTACTCTGAATGAGAAGAGTCAATATTAATGGTACTCTGAAGAGCTTGGGCTGAGAGATGGCTTAGTTGACCTCTCCGTGAACACTTTAGCCCTGTGACTTGGTAAAAGGAGGCCTCAGTAAAATCTTTCAAGGAAAAATTCAAAATGGATCGCTACATTTCTGAATGGAAATGGAATGTGTATAAAAGATTCAAAATAAATCACTCCTCATTAACAACTATTTAAGTCGATGAAAAAAAAAAAACACTAAAAAAAATTCCATAATTGTCTACCAATTCACTAAAGTATCAAATGCTAATATCATACAATAATTTGAATGCTAACATCTTACAAAAATGTTAAAAACAACAGGGCATGAAAGAGCAGGGGTTACCAGCAGTTTCTTGCATTTTGGGAGGTATAATCTGAAAAATAACTTACAAGGGTAAAAATAAACCAACAAAATCTACTAATAATTCATATGGTAGAATATAAGTTCAATATAATTTCTTAAAGTACTCCGTAGCAGAAGAATTGCTTGAACCTGGGAGGCAGAGTTTGCAGCGAGCCGAGATGGCGCCATTGCACTCCAGCCTGGGCGACAAGAGCGAAACTCCGTCTCAAAAAAAAAAATTCCAAAATACAGAAGAAAATAATAAAACATAAATCTACCAGTCTAAAGAATAGAATAATACAGAAAAAATAATGTATGGTATGATAAGCATAATCCTAAAAATAGATAACTGAAATAAATATGTAATTCACAAATAGGGAAACAATCATGAACACAATGGAAGAGAAAAAAAAAAAAAAAAGACTGAAATAGGTCACAGCCTCTAGAAAACTCAAGAGAAAAAAATTCCTCAAAAAATACATTCTGACTTACTATTTCCTATTAAAAAAAAAAAAAAAAAAAATCTGAACTTCAAAAAGAAAAACAAGTAAATATAAGAAAACAGTCTTCTAAGGAACAAAAATTATTCTAATTTCAGAATTTCCTTTGCAATAACAAACACTAGAAGACAATAAAGTTCTGTTGTAAGAATTTTGAAGAAAAACAACATGTGTCATGTATTTTACTCTCAACTTAAAGAAATATATGTGATGTATGATAATGAATGAAAATACAATCTTACATATGCAAGGGTCCTAAAAATAGCATGTGAGCCAGGACAAAATGAAAATATTTAAATATACATGTTAACTAATGAGAGAAATAGGAAAATGAAAATCTTAGGAATAGAGAATTCATGGTATAAATATTTGAGAATAAGTAGAGAAAAACAAAAATATACTTTATAATTGTAGCTATTCTTATGAATACTGAAACAGATATAAATATATACTTAAAACCAGTGGAAATATATATGTTGACCATATGTCAAGCATGCCAAAAGAACAGCTTGGGGAGCTCCCACTGACAAATACAAGACAGTTTTAACATAAAAGTGAATAATGCCATAATTTAATTATATATACCAAATGAACAAATAACAATTAAATGAGGGGGAAGGTAAAAGCCCTTTACAAAAATATCACAACTAAATTATGAAGGAGATACATGTTTTGAAATCAACATTCTAAACAAAGTTTAATATTTTCGTTTAACTTAATGTAATTTTTTAAAATTTGGGGGGTCCATTAAAAACATTTAATTTTTAATGTTGTGGGTACATAGTAGGTGTGTATATTTATAAGATACATGAGATATTTTGATACAAGCATGCAATAGGAAATAATCACATCATGGAGCATGGGGTATCCATCTCCTCAAGCATTTATCAGTTTGGAAGCACATATTTGTACTTATTTGGGGGGGACATTGTGATGTTTTGATATACTATATAACTTAATAATCAAATCAGGGTAATTGGCATATCTGCATTTCAAATATCATTTCTTTGTGGCAAGAACATTAAAAATCTCTTCTAGTGACTTTGAAATATACATTGCATTACTATTGACTATATCATCCTACTGTGCAATGGCGCACCAGAATTTATTTCTCTAACTAACTATAACATAGTTCATTTAAAAATGAACATAATAATTGATTCAGGCAAAGATCATCAATAAATGTTAAAACCATGGGGAGAAAGACTGTTAAAAGAGTATAATTTTTACACGGGTTCATAGAATTGACCCAAAGAACGGTTGTTAATTGCAAAAAGAAAAATTTTTTTTACCATGTAGAAATCTGGGAGATACCACCTTAACACAGTGATCAAATTTGTAACACAGAAGTAACAGAGTGTGACCTGTATTTTGACTTCATTGTTATCTGGTATGTTGCATAGAGAAGGGAAAGATATCACTATGTATTAATAGTATCTGGAAAGAAAAAAAAATTTGACTCAACCTAATCATGAGGAAACAATGAAACAAACTAAAACTAACAGAAATTCTGCAAAACTACCGGGTTGCATGCATACAGTATTTCGTGGCACAAAATATAAAGTTTTGGGGAACTGCATTTTGACTGTTTCTTCGTTGCTTTAATTTATTAAAGAAGACTAGAGGATCATGACAACTTAATAAAATGTTTACTGAATCATTGCATCCTGGATGAAAACAAGCAACCCAAAAGCAATAAAGCATAATATTGAAACAAGCAGAATAATTTCAATATGGACAGTCATTTAGCTATCAATATTACACTGATGTTAAATTACATCCATGTTTGCGTCTGTGTGTGTGATTTTGTAAGAGAAAAATAATGTACATGATCTGAAGTATTTAGAGAAGTGTCATATTATCTGCAAACTGTCATACATGCACACACATATAAATGCACATATATATGAGTAAATATAGATAATAGATTTGTGTGTGTGTGTATGGGAGAGAGAGAGAAATGATGCATCTGGATATATATAGGTTTGTGTGTTGTTCTTAGAATTTTTCTACAGATTTGAAATTCTTAAAAAGTTTGGGGGGAATTTCTCTATTCTTGAATATTAAAACTATAATCCTAATATGGATATATCCATATATCTATATGGATATATGCACATAAATAAGTTGGAAGTTATATCACCACACTACTGGTAGTTATTCCTACCAGTAGAGAATCAAAATATCAATTTTTTTTATCATTAATGATTTTCTATGCTTTCCAAACATTTTATTGTGGACAAATTCACTCGTATTCAGTGATAAGAAACAACAGAAATAACATTTCAAAATAATTTAAAAGTATATGTGCTTTTGAATGCTTTTCTCCAAAAGTTATGAAACTTTTCCCATTTGTAATATTAATATCCTCTACTAAGTAATTAATTTCTCTTGTTACTTGCCATTGCAAAGATGTATTCATAGTTTTCCAGTTCCTCCCTCATTGTCAGCTGTTAATACACACTCCTTCATTTCTCTTAAGGACATCTGTTCTGTCCTTTCAACATTTGCATTGCTCTTCCTGGAATACGTTCTAATGTGTTTATGCATTTCTAGGACACATGTCCAGGAAAAAAAATAGAAAATACTTAACTAAATGCATAAAATCATAAACACCTTAAATGGTGTTAATTGCGGTGCTTACGAGGACTGTCTTTGGGGTCAGACAAGCTTATCTGAATTACATATTAACCAATTAGTAACTTTTGTATCTTGCCAGTTGCTTAGCTTCTCAGATACTTTGTCTTGTCATTAATTTCATGGTCCACTAAAAAAAGTAAATGAGAAATTTGATAATGCAAAAGGCTTGCAATTTATACTTAATAATTGTCAACTTTTTCCCCTTTCTGAAACATGCCCATTATCAATACAGGAGAGCTAGTGCTCCTTCCATTTTAAAACATTCCATATCATTAGAAAAAGAACAAGACCTATAATCCTTCTAAGAATGTTAAAGTATCACGCTAAGCAAGATAGTAAATTATTGGCTTAGTTATTTAATATTCACCATTGAAAATCCAGTGAACGGAGAAAATCACTAAAGAGTAATAATCACGTTTCCTTAAAATGAAATGCTTCATTTGCAAAATTTATGTTGTAAGAAACCCTAACTTAGGAGAATCTGTTTTTTTTTTTTCTCAACAAAACCTTTACAATTTTAGAAATTTTTAGAAAACATTTGTTATTTCGTAAGATTTTGAAAAGCATCTCAGTATGTATGTATGTATGTATGTATGTATGTATGTATGTATTTAGACAAAGTCTTGCTCTGTTGCACAGGATGGAGTGCAGTAGTCAGACCTCTGCTCACTGCAGCCTTGATCTTCTGGGCTCTAGCGATCCTCCCACCTCAGCCTCTCAAGTAACTGGGACTACAGGCACGCCACCACAGCAGGCTAATTTTGTTTTCTATTTTTTAGAGATAGGGTGTTACTCTGTTGCCCAGACTGGTGTTGAATTCCTGGACTCAAGCCAATCTCCCACCTCGGCCTCCCAAAGTGCTGGGATTATGGGTGTGAGCCACCATGCCTGGCCTGGGAAGGGTTCTCTTTAGGACAAAGAAGACAATTTATACAAAATTTTCTTCAAAAATTTATGTCTTCCTCCCAAACCACTTAAGCTTTGTACCTTTATCTTTTTGCTTCAATAATTTATTTCTTTTACTTCTTCTAGTATATAATTTTGGAAGATCATATTTTTCTTTAAATTTACTATTGAGAGTTTTTCACAAATTAACCCAAAAGAGAACTTGTTAAAATATTCTCCTATAATAATATTGCATACTGCCTATATGCATTCTTTTGCTCATTTCTTCTGATATGGATTTTAAATTTGATTCTGTTGCATGATTTTGAATCACAGAACCAGAATACATATAAAACAAGAGATATTAATGAAGAAAAGGAACCTATGAAATAACCTTTTTTTTTTTCCACATCAAAAATGTTCTGGGAATTTGAGAAGTTTCTAGCTTGTTTAGAGCACCGAGCTTAGGTTTCAATTGTTCTCTGTCTTGTAACAAAACTCATGTTACTTCTTGCTTCCTAATATATTCCTGACTTAAAATTTTAGAGATAATTTTTGACTGAAATTCTGTTATAGTTTGTTGAAAGTCTCAGTTTTTAGTACTGTGGCAAAATTTGTATTCTGAGCTTTCACAGTAATGCTTAGTAAAAAACTAAACAGATTTTCTTTTCCAAAAAAATTTGAGGTAAAGCTTGTGCAATCCAAATAAATCTGGAGCTTAGTTAATAGAAATATAGCCATGCTGGTTTCTTAGCTGTCATAAACATCATGATTATGTAAAATGTCAAAATTAGGAGAAACTAAGTAAAGGGTATACGATAATGCTGTACTATCTTTACAATTATTCTGAACAAAAAAACTTACTCTAAATAAAAATGTTTATTTAAAAATATATAGAGATATATTTTAATTTCAACATTTATGTCACATACAGGGGTATAAGTACAGGTTTGTTATATTGGAATATTGTGTGATGCTGACGTTTGGGGTACAGATCCCATCAGCCAGATAATCAGGATAGTACCTGAAAGGCGGTTTTTCAACCTGCTCTGCTATTCCCACCCCGCCTTGCAATAGTCCACAGTGTCTATTTTCCCATGTTTATATCCATGTGTGCTCAATGTTTAGCTTTTATTTATAAGGGAGAACCTCTGGTATTCGGTTTTGTGTTCCTGCATTAATTCCATTAAGACTGTGTCCACCAACTCCATCCATGTTACTACAAAGGACATTATTTTATTCATTTTTACAGGTCTATAATATTTTATGGTGGTTATGTACCACATTTTCTTTATCCAATCTGCCATTGATGGGCACCTAAGTTGATTTTATGTCTTTGCTATGGTGAATAATATAGCAATGCACACATCAGTGCACGTGTCTTTTTAGCAGAATGATTGATTTTCCTTTAGGTATATACCTAGTAACAGGATTTCTGAGTCAGTAGTATCTCCAGACTTCTTTCTATGGTGACTGGACTAAATTACATACCCACCAACAATGTATAACTGTTCTATGTTCTCCAAAGCCTTGCCAGCATCTTTTTTCCCCCCTTTTGGTAACAGTCATTCTGACTAGTGGGAGATGGTATCTGTATTAGTCCAATTTCACACTGCTATAAAAATTGCCAAGATGGGGTAATTTATAAAGAAGAAAGGTCTAATTGACTTGCATTTTAGCATGGCTGTGGAGGCCTCGGAAAATTACAATTATGGAGGAGGGCAAAGAGGAAGTAAGGCACCTTCTTCACAAGACAGCAGGAAGAAGAGTCAAGCAAAGGGGGAAGAGTCCCTTATAAAGACCATCCGATTCCATGAGAACTCACTCACTATCACGAGAACAGCATGAGGGAAAACACTCCCATGATTCAGTTACCTCCACTTGGTCTTTCCCTTGACATGTGGGGATTATGGGTATTACAATTCAAGATGAGATTTGGGTGGGGACACAAAGCCTAACAAAATCAGTATCTCATCACACTTTTCATTGCATTTCTCTGATGATTGGTAATGCTGAGTGTTTTTCATGTCTGTTGATTGATTGTGTATCTTATTTTGAGAAGTGTCTGTTCATGTCAATTGCCCATTTTAATGGGATTATTTATTTTTTTCCTTGTTGCTTTAAGTTCCTTATAGATTCTTGATATTAAGCCTTCTCAGGCGCATAATTTGCAAATATCTTCTCCCATTCTGTAGGCTGTCTGTTTAATCTGTTGAATTTCTTTTGCTATGCAGAAGCTCTTTAGTTTAATTACGTTCAATTTATCTACTTTTGTTTTTGTTGCAATTGCTTTTGGGGACTTAGTCAAAAATTATTTTGCCAAGGTTCATGTCAAAAAGAGTATTTCCTAGATTGTCTTCTAGAATTTTCATAGTTTGAGGTCTTATATTTAAATTTTTCATTCATTTTGAGTTAATTTTTGCATATGGTAAAAAAGTATGGGTACAGCTTCAATCTTCTGCCTATGGCTAGCCTTTATTCCAAAACCATTTATTTAATATGGAGTGTTTTCACTATTTCTTGTTTTTCTTGACCATGACAAAGATCAGATGGTTGTGGGTGTACAGATTTATTTCTCAGCTTTATATTATTTCCATTGGACTATGAATGTTTTTCTGCACTAGTACCATGCTATTTTGGTTACTGTATCTTTATAGTATACTTGAAAATCAGGTAGTATGATGCCTCTTGCTTTGTTCTTTTTTGTTTAGGATTGCTCTATTTGGGTTCTCTGGTAGTTCCATGAATTTTAGAATAATTGTTTCTAGTTCTGTCAAGAATGGCATTAGTAGTTTGATAGGAATAGCCCTGAAAATATGGATTGTTTTAGGTAGTATGGACATTTTTAGAAAATTGATTCTTCCAACACATGAGTATGGAATATTTTTCTATTTCTTTGTGTAATCTCTGATTTCTTTCAGCAGTGTTTTATAGTTCTCTTTATCAAGATCTTTCACTTCCTTTGTTATCTGTATTCCTAGGTATTTCATTTTCATTGTGGCTACTGTAAGTGTGCTTGGGTTCTTTATTTCACTCTCAGCTTGGTTATTGTTGGTGTGTTGAAATGCTCCTCATTTTTGTGCATTGATTTTGTATTCTGAAACTTTACTAAAAGTGTTTATTAGTTCTATACACTTTTTGGCAGAGTCTTTAGGATTTTCTAGGTATAAAGCCATATTGCAAGCGAAGAGAGATAGTTTGACTTCTTATTTTCCTACTTGTAGGTCTTTTATTTGTTTCTCTTGCCTGATTGCTCTGGCTAGGACGTCCAGTACTATGTTGAATAGGACTGCTGAGAGTGAGAATTCTTGTCTTGTTCCGGTTCTCAACGGGAATGGTTCTAACTTTTGCCCATTTGGTATGATGTTGGCTGTGGGTTTATCATAGCTGGTTAATATTATTTTGAAGTATGATCTTTCAATGACTAATTTGTTGAGGATTTTATCATAAAGGTATGTTAGATTTCATTGAAAATCTTTTCTCTGTCTATTGAGATGATCATATGGTTTTTGCTTTTAATTCTGTTATGTGGTAAATTGCAATTATTAATTTTCATATGCTGAATCAACCTTGTACCCCTCAAATAATGCCTATTTGATTGTAGTGTATTATCTTTTTGATATGCTGCTGGATTCAGTTTGCTAATATTTTGTTGAGAATATTTGCCTGTATTTTCATCAAGGATATTAGCTTGAAGTTTTTTTTTTTTTTTTTTAATTTCATTGTTTCTCTGCCTTATTTCGGTATCAGGCTGATGCTGGCTTCATAAAATGAGTTAGACAGGAGACCTTCCTTCTCATTTTTTGGGGAACAGTTTCAATAGGATTCTATCATCTTTTCTTTGTACATCAGGTAAAATTTAGTTGTGAATCCCTTTGACCCAGGGCTTTTTTCAGTTGATAAGTTCTTCATTACTGATTCAATTTCAGAAGTTGACATTGTTCTTTTCATGGTGCAAGTCTCTTTTTTATTCAATCTTGGGAGATTGGGGGCTTCCAGATATGTATTTACTCTAGGAATTCTAATTTGTGTGTATAGTAGTCTGGAGGATCTTCTGTATTTCTGTGTGGTCAGGTGTAATATCATCTTTGTTGTTTCTGACTGTGCTTATGTGGATCTTCTCATTTTAATCTAGCTAATGTCTATCACTTTTATTTATTCTTTCAAATAACAAACTCTTGGTTCCATTGATTATTTTTATGGATTATTTTGTCTCCATTTCCTTCAGCTTTTCTCTAATTTTAGTTATTTTCTTTTTCTAGCTTTGTGGTTGAATTGTTCTTTTTTTCTAGCTCCTTTTGGTGCAAAGTTAGACTGTAAATTTGAGATATTTCACACATCTTGATGAAGGCATTTAGTGCTATGAACTCTCCTTTAAAGATTGCTTAGCTGTATCCTGGAGCTTTTGGTAAGTTGTATCACTATTTTCATTAATTTCAAAGCATTTTTAAAATATCTGCCTGATTTCCACCGCTCACTTGAGTTATTCAGAAGTAACTTGTTTAATTTCTTTGTAATTGTGTAGATTTGAGTCATCGTTTTGATATTTTTTCTTCTATTTTTATTCACTGTGGTCTGACAGTGTGCCCGGTATGATTTTAATCGTTTTGAATATATTGAGACTTACTTTATAACCTGGTGTGTGGTCAGTCTTGGCATATGTTCTATGTGCCAATGAGAAAAATGAGTGTTTTGTGCTTCCTGGGTGAAGTGTTCTGTAGTTTTCTATTAGATTCAACCGCTCAAGTGGTGAGTTAAAGCCCAGAATTTCTGTGTTCGTTTTCTGTCTCAGTGATCTCTATAATGCTGTCAGTGGGCTGCTGAAGCCTCCCATTATTGTTACGTCACTAAGTGTTTTCGTAGGTCAAGAAGAACTTGTTTTATGACTCCAAGTGTTCTAATGATGGGTGCATGTATTTTATCATTGTTAAGTCTTCTTGTTGGATTGTACCCTTTATCAAAATGCAATGCTCTTTATTGTCCTCAATTGTTAAAGGTTTAAAGTCCATTTTGTATCATATAAGAATAGCGACTCATATTCTTTTTTTTATTTTCCATTTGCATGGTTAATCTTTCTTCATCCCTTTACTTTGGGCCTCTGGGTATTGATCCACGTGATGGGGGTCTTTTAAAGACAGCCGATGGTTGGGTCCTCTCTGTATCCAGTTTACCGCTCTGTGTATTCTAAGTGGGGCCGATAGTGTATTTACATTCAGGGTAAGTATTGATATGAGACATTTTCATTGTCAGCTGGTTCCTGTTATGTAGATTTGATTGTGTAGTTGCTTTATAGTGTCTGTGGGCTATGTCCTTAAGTGAGTGTTTGTGGTAGCAGGTGCCATTCATTTAATTCCATGTTTAGCATTCTTGTAAGGGTCTCTTATAAATCTAGTCTAGTTGAAATAAACTCTCTCAGCATTTGCTTGTCTGAGAAGGATTTTGTTTCTCCTTCACTTAAGAGTTTTAGTTTGGCAGAATATGAAACTCTTGCTTGGATTGTTTTTTCAAGGATGCTAAAAATAGGTCCCCAATCTCTTCTGGATTATAACGTTTCTGCTGAGTGGTCCACTGCCAGCCTGTTAGGGGTCCCTCTTTATGTGACCTGACCTTTCTTTCTAGCTGCCTTTAAGTTTTTTCTTTTATACTGACCTTACTGAACCTGATGACTGTGTGCCTTGGGATGGTCACCTTAAATAGTATCTAGCCAGGGTTCTCTATATTTCACAAATTTATATGTCAAATTCTCTAGTGAGACTAGGAAATTTTTCATGAACTATATTCTTAAATACCTTTCAAAAGTTGCTTATTCTCTCTCCTTCACTCTCAGGGGTGCCAATGAGTCATAGATTTGGTCTATTTACATAATCCTTTATTATTGAAGGTTTTGTTCATTTATTTAAATTATTTTTTATTTTTGCTGACTAAGTTGACTCAAAGAGTTTGAGCTCTGAGATTCTTTTCTTAGCTTGCTCTCTTTTTCTGTTAATGCTTCTGACTGTATTACGAAATTCCATGGTTTCAACTCAAGAAGTTAAGTTTGGGTCTTTCTTGAAATGGCTGTTTCCACTTTCAAATCTTGAGTTGTTTTACTGAAATATTTGGCTTCCTTGGACTGGGTTTCCACTTTCTCCTCAATGTTGATGAGCTCTCTTGCTATCTAGATTTTGAGTTGCATGTTGGTCCTTTTGGTAATTTTAGATTGATTAAGAACCATTGCTAAGGAGCTAGTGGACTCATTTTGAGGTGAGAAAAAACTCTGGCTTTCTTAATTACCAGAGTTCTTGTTCCATTTCTTTCTTGTCTGTGAGGGTTGGCTTTCCTTTAACTGTGGTGTGAGTTGAGTATAGTCCATTAGATTTATTTCTGGATGTTTTCAGAGGGCTAAGGCTCTATATTGGGTCTTTATTGTTGAATTATTGCCCTTGGCTTTGCAGAAGGCAGAATTAGCAGTGGTTTTTATGTCATAGTGTGGGCTGTGATCCAGTAGAAGGCTCTTGAGAGCAATGGGTGGTAGATATGCTCTTAGCCTCCAGGCCACCTTTGGGTATCCTAACTTTTATAGCTGCGCTCTGTGATGGGAGGAGAAGAGAAGTGGCTCCCTCACCACATCTGCTCCTGGGTCTTGGGATAGAAACTTCCCATCACTGACACTGTGTCCACAATTTGTTGTTGCTGTTGTTAGGTGTTTTGGACCATGGAACTCCCTTGGGCAAAGGTCCAGCAGTGATACAGGCCCACTTTTACTGTAACGGCCCTGTGAAGGAAGGTATTCAGGCTGTGCAACTCACTCTTCTGTTTACCTGTGTGACCCACCCCTCTTTTTCTGAGAGTGTGGGTTCTTCCCCAGCTTGAGAGCCGGGCACAGATGCCAGTTCTGCATTCCCAAGTCATGGGCCACAGCCCTGCAGCACCAGGACTTGCTCAGGACTCCCTTTTCCAGATTCTTAGGATTGGGTCCCAAGTGCACTGGGAGATCTGAAGGACAAACATGCCCCAGTCCTTCAGCTAAGCTGGCTCTGCCTCTCCCAGTCTGCTGGTTAGCTGGGACCAGAGCCTCTCAGATGGAGATGGGGAGCCCTGGGGATGGGCACCTATGTCTGGGCTTTGCCAGAGCTATCCCACGTACCTGCTAAAGCCTGTATCCATCTAATCTCTGGAGAGATTCCCCTGTCAGCTCAAACATCTGTGGAATGTATGGGGTCCCCTGCAACTAAGATCCCAAAAGTCTGTGGCAAGAATGAGCAGTACCCCAGTCCCCTCACTCAGCTTTTCCCCAGGAGCCACTTGGGGCCAGGAGCCAGCCTTAGTATTCAGGCACACCAAATGGAGTTCCCAGCTTCCTCTCTCTTCAGCCTCAGTATCTGCATCTTTTCTCCATCCACATGTGGAATATTGTCTCCAATGATATTTTCAAATTATATTAGTTTAGTTGAAATACTGGTCCCTCTCAGCAGGAGTAGTACTTCCTGAAAGCACCTACTCAGCCATATTTTCCTTCACTTCCTATTGTTTTTTCTTATAACCATAAACTTTAAAGATTGATGATAGTATCTCCTAAATCTGTAATCTGGCCTTCTATGAGTTAACATAGAATGTTTTCAAAGTTTTATTCCAATGCTTTACTATGAGCTTCAGGCTTCTTTTTAGTACATCCATATTCCATATATACGCTACTTTTTTGTATGTACTATAACAAAGCTTTGAGCAAAAGTTCTAAAGTACACATTATAATTTTCTCATACTTGACTTAAGAACTGATGATGAGGTGTCTTCAAATTCATCAGCTTCAATACAGATTAGAATTTTGTAGTTGCCAAGAGATTAATAAAATTGTCACTGTCTTTATCTTTAGGCAAGTATAGACACAAAATATACATAGTTTTCTCTGGCTCTAACCAGTGAGTGGATTTTCTCATGATAAAAGAACTTAGTTTGTAAATAACAGTAAAATATTATAGAACATGACTAACCCCTAGAAGTAATTCACTGAGAGTTGGTTCTTGCATCAAAGTTATGCATAGTCAAGTTAAATAGCTGGTACACATGTAGAATTTCCTAGGGTAGTTTCATGTACATAATACTATTAATTCTCTCAATAACACTAACAATTGATTTTATTGTTATTATTGACATTAAAGAGAAGGCTCAGAGAAATTACATAACTTGTCTGAAATCACATAGTGGAGATTTGATATCAGATCTTTGCTATCTCCGAAGTCCTTGTACTTTCCATTATACTCTCTTGCTTGCCTAATTCAGATAATGCATCATATCTAGTTTTATCTCCTACTCCCTTTTAGGAGAAAAAATAGGCCAAACGTTTATAATGTTTCTTGCTGACTAGGGTTTCCTCAGTGTGTCAGAGTTTAAGTGCTTTGGCTTTAATGAAGAGTGACGTGTAGTTTCTCTAATCTCAGTTATTACAAATTTAACCAGCTTAAAGCGGATTTTATTCATCATGCCCTTCTACCTATGAATTTTGGCTTACTGGACTTCAACTATTAAATGTCAGCTTGACTCTCTGTAACAAGAGAACTTTCTAAGAATCCCATATTCTACACTCCAAACCTACATTTACTGTTCAGACCTCTCATGAAGTTGATTTAGCCCCACAAGTCTCGCTGTGCTTGTCGGTCAACACATAAGAGTTTCCTGATCTCTGGCTCTTGCCAATTACATGAATCCTTCTTTCACATATCTTCACTCCCCACTTCCCCTACCCTTGCATTGTGCCATATTTCAGCTATCAAGAACAACTATCGTTTGGTTATTTTTATCCCAAAATGTTTCCCTTTGTCTATTTGATACGGTACTCTTCATGTCTTCTCTGAGTATTCCACACTTTTGGCTCAGGACCTCAGCTCCCTATATATCTCCTAATTCTTTTTTGATAAACTTTTTGGTTGTTATCATCAAACTTTCAACTCCAGCATTATTTTATATTTAACAAGCACAATTTGGCATTTGTACCAGATGTTCCAGTTTTCTCCCTAGCCCCACTATACCAGCATGGCCAGTGTAATCTCAATCCAACTAAGCTCTAAGTATCTCCTTCCTGAGGTTCAGATTTAGGTATTTTCAGCAGTATTACTTACCAAATATATGTTAATTAGAAATAAATATGATGAAACAGCCAATAAAACTGGTTATTTTCCATCAAAGAGTATAAGCATTTTAAGGTTCTTGATATATATTGTTTCCCAGAGGTTACTAACAGTTTTCATTACTCCCAGTAATATATGAGCGAATTCATTTTACTGGACCAGACAGGCGATGTAAATTAACTTTTAAACATTTTCTTATGCCAACAGTATTTCCCTTATGATACAAAAACAGTTATGTGTTCTGAACCATCTGGGAAGAGATGATAAGAGGTTGTCTAACATTAGATCTGCATTTTACTTCTGTGGATGGCTGAAAGTGCCTTGGTGTCTCATTGTTAGAATCTCCCTTTTTGGAAACATTTTTTGATGATTACATTTATTGCACCGTCTAGTTTTATATCTTAGTTTTTGTTCTCTATGCCGTCTTAGATAACCCTTAGCTTCTCATGGTACTCTCGATCAAACTATTCTGATTAATTCCTAATATGGTTTGGTTGTGTCCTAACTCAAATCTCACCTTGAATTGTACCTCCCACGTGGGGTGGGAGGTTATTTAATCATGGGAAAGGGTTTCTACTGTGCTGTCCTCATGATAGTAAACAAGTCTCACATGATCTATGATTTTACAAAGGGAAGTTCCCTTGCACATGCTCTTTTGCTTGCCAACATGTAAGATGTGCCTTGCTCTTCCTTCACCTTCCGCCATGATTGTGAGACCCCTCCCTGCAATGTGAAACTGTGAGTCCATTAAACTTTTATAAATTATCCAGTCTCAGGTATTTCTTTACAGAAGCATGAAAATGGAATAATAGAGTTAATTGGTACCAGTAGAGCGGGGTACTGGTATAAGGATACCCGAAAATGTGAAAACAACTCTGGAACTGGGTAAGAAGCAGAGGTTGAAACAGTTTGGAAGGCTCAGAAGAAGACAAGAAAATGAGGGAAAGTTTATAACTTCCTACAGACTTGTTGAATGTCTTTGACCAAAATGCTAATAGGGATATGGATGATAAAGTCCAGGGTGAGGTAGTCTCAGATGGACATGGGGAACTTTTTGGGAACTGGAGTAAAGATTACTCTTGCTATGCAATGAGACTGGCAGCATTTTGCCCCTGCCCTAGAGATTTGTAGTTATTTAAACTTGAGAGAGATGACTTAGGGTATCTGGCAGAAGAAATTTCTAAGTGATCAAGTGTTCAAGAGGAAGCAGAGCATAAAAGTTTGGAAAATTGGCAGCCTGACAATGCAAGAAAAAAAGAAAAAAACAATTTTCTGGAGAGAAATTCAAACCTGCTACAGAAATTTGCATAAGTAACAAAGAGTCAAATGTTAATCATCAAGACAATGGGGAAAATGTCTCCAGGGCATGTCATAGACCTTCATGGAAGCCCTCCCCATCATAGCCTAGGGGCCTAGAAAGAAAAAATAGTTTAATAGGCGGGTCAAGGGCCTCCCCTGCTGTATTTAGCCTAGGGACTTAGTGCCCTGCATCCCAGTCTCCCTAGCTGTGGCTAAAAGAGACCAAGATACAGTTTGGGCTGTGGCTTCAGAGGGTGCAAGCTCCACACCTCGGCTGCTTTCACACTGTGTTGAGACTGCAGATGCACAGAAGTCAACAACTGAGGTTAGGAAACTTCTACCTAGATTTCAGAGGATGCGTGGAAATGCCTGGATGTCCAGGCAGAATTTTGCTGCCAGGGCAGGGCCCTCATGACGAACTTCTGCTAGGGCAGTGTGGAAGGGAAATGTGAGGTTGGAGCCCCACACAGAGTCTGCATGGGGCTATGAGAAGAGGGCCACTCTTCCACACCCCAGAATGATAGATCCACTTATGGCTTGTACTGTGTGCCTGGAAAAGCCTCAGACACTCACTGTTAGACTGTGAAAGAAGCCAGGATGGGGGCTGTATCCTGCATAGCCACAGAGGTGAAGCTGCCCAAGGCCATGGGAGCCCATTTCTTGCATCACTGTGACCTGGTTGTTAGCCATGGCATCAAAGGAGATCATTTTGGAGCTTTAAGATTTCATTGCCGGGCTGGGCGCGGTGGCTCAAGCCTGTAATCCCAGCACTTTGGGAGGTCGAGACAGGCGGATCACGAGGTCAGGAGATCGAGACCATCCTGGCTAACATGGTGAAACCCCGTCTCTACTAAGAAAATACAAAAAACTAGCCAGGCGAGGTGGCGGGCGCCTGTGGTCCCAGCTACTCCGGAGGCTGAGGCAGGAGAATGGCGTAAACCCGGGAGGCGGAGCTTGCAGTGAGCTGAGATCGGGCCACTGCACTCCAGCCTTGGCGACAGAGGGAGACTCCGTCTCAAAAAAAAAAAAAAAAAAAAAAAAAAAAAAAAAGATTTCATTGCCCCACTAGATTTCAGACTTGCATGGGGCCTGTAGCCTCGTCATTTTGGCCAATTTCCCCATATGAAACGAGTTTATTTACCCATTGCCTGAACCCCTATTCAATCTAGGAAGTAACCAGCTTGCTTTTGATTTTACAGGATCATAAGTGGAAGGGATTTGCCTTGTTTCAGATGAGACTTTGGACTTGGACTTTTCTTTTAAGTGCTGAATGAGTAAAGACTTTTGGGGACTGTTAGGAAGGCATGATTATGTTATGAAATGTGAGGACATGAGTTTTGGGAGGGCCATAGGCAGAATGATATAGTTTGGCTCTGTCCCCATGAAAATCTCATCTTGAATTGTGGCTCTCATAATCTCCATGTGTTGTGGGAGGGACATAGTGGGACTTAATTTAGTCATGAGGGTGGTTACCTTCATGCTGTTCTCATGATACTGAGTTCTCACAAGATCTGATCGATCTATGAAGGGCAGTTCCCCTGAACGGGCTTTCTTGTCTGCCACCGTGTAAAATGTAGCTTTGCTCCTTTGCCTTCTGTCATGATTGTGAGACCTCCCTAGCTATTTGAAACTGTGAGTCCATTAAACCTCTTTTTCTTTATATACTACCCAGTCTCAGATATTTCTTCATAGCAGTATGAAAATGGGCTAATACAATTTCTATAGTTGTCATGTTGACTTGCATCCTGAGCTTGGTAGCCCACACTGAAGCTTGTCTTTTGAAATGGAAAAAATCACTTTTTGCCCTCTCTACCCTTTTTCACTTTGCTCCATGTCTAGAAAAGCTAATTTCTTTGCAATGATTTAACAAATTATCTTGCTTTCTAACTTTCAGTTAGATGTAGGCAAGAGGGCACATTGACAGACTGTACTAAAGACTTATTATCTTTAGTACCTTACCAATTTGTGGTGTCTGATGTCTTTTCTCGGGGGTTTCACTGAACCCAGGGTTTTGTATTTCAGGGTAAGATTAGAATATTGGTTTTCTAAGATTTAAGCTGAGTAAGGGTTATTAGTGTATATCTAGGGTTTTGTTGACTAGCTCTATGACCACGTGGAGCTAGATAACACCATCAAGTACATGGGTTTAGATTTTTTTTCTTTTTTTTTTTTTTGAGAAGGAGTCTCTGTCACTCAGGCTAGAGTGCAGTGGTGTAATCTCAACTCACTGCAACCACCTCCTGGGTTCAAGCAATTCTGCCTCAGCCTCCTGAGTACCTGGGACTACAGGTGTGTGCCACCATGCCTGGCAATTATTATTATTATTATTATTATTATTATTATTATTATTTTGTATTTTTAGTAGAGACGGGGTTTCACCACGTTGGTCAGGCTGGTCTCAAACTCCTGACCTCGTGATTCACCTGCCTCAGCCTCCCAAAGTGCTGGGATTAAAGACATGAGCCATCGCACCCAGCCTGGGTCTAGATTTTTGTAAGCAGTTTTGGATACAGGGCCAGTTCCAAGAGAAAAATGAATCTAAGAAGTTCTGATCTTTCTCTTTCCCCTCTTCCATCCTTACATACAGTGACACACACACACACACACACACACACACACACACACACACACAGTTATATTTTTATGTCAAGTACCTGAATAGCAAAAGCAGTATATGCAACATAATGCATAAACACAAAATACAAAAAGAAGAAAAAAATGCCAATAATTACAACTAAATAGTCAACATCACCATAACCAACATAATAAAAATAAATTATAGATATAGAATTTTTCACATAGCAAAATGAGACAGATAAAAAGGTAACATAACATCCCATATTTGCCAAGAAAACAGGTTTTCTCAAGATCCAGTAGTAGAGAAGAAAGCTTAGACAAACTTTGTAGAAGCAATTTGACAATATATATCAAATGCATTAACTCTACTCTTTATGACTCAATAATTTTATCTGTAGAGAGTTATCTTAGAAGAATTATCATGGTGTGCACAATAATTTATGACAGAGCTATGAATAAGAGCAGCACACATATGAAAACAAATTATATGTCCATTAACAGGGATTTGAAATATATATTATAATATGCCTGGGTCATATACCATTAAGATTATGTTTTAAGAATAATATTTATACTTCTATTTTAGCTATCAAATGAAAATAACTTGAAAGTTTTCACAAGAAAGAAAAATTACAACTGAAAATCAATAGCTTTTCTCTTTTGGACCAATGAGAGAACCAAGTCTCAAAGTAAACCACTATCCTACAATCTGATGAGACAGGTGAATTCCATACCACAGTCAAGACTGCCTTACCTAGGGCAAACTCAGCTAGAGCAGAAACTGGTATGAACATTTATTTGGCAATTTTGGTGAATTATTGGAGGCTGAATGTGGACTAGGTTATGTGTGAGAAGGTCTTTGGAGCTACAGTTTAGGAAGTTCACCACATTTTTACTGGGTTTTGCCTCCAGTATTCCCATCGAGTGCTCATAGAGAAGAGCCTAAAAAGCTTCTATCCAGGGCCTGGCAGATGATCTGGAAGAATAACCACTTCAAAATATGCCCAGAGTTTTCTACATAACAAAGCCTGGCTCTCCAGAGGAAAAGACTACCGCCTTGGGGAGGGACATTTCTTCAAATTTAACTTTTCCATCTCACCAAAGAGGCTAAAAACAAGGAAAACACACTTGTAAAGCCCATGTCCCAAGGACATAGGTTCCGTAAAGGACTTTGGTTAATTCATAAAGTTATTTTATCACAAAGTTCATCACAAAGTTATTTTATCCCATACCTTAATACAACAGGAGTATAGCATAATATCAAAGAGATACAAGTCATATAGACTATTGAAGAAGGACTTCTTAGGGGAACACAAAAATAAATAGGAAGACAAAAACAGGCACCAGAGTAAATTGCATCTACAGCTATAACAAACATAATAGAGCCCAATTCCTAGAGAGATTAATACATAAACCCACACAAAAGATCTATTTACTTCCTATTACCCAATATATTTTGTCTAGTTGAACAAAATTTACAAGATATCTTAAAATACAAGAAAAATTACCCAGGCTTAAAGGACAAATCAAACATCAAAATCAGAATCAAAGTAAAATACATTTTATCAGAGAAGAAATTTTAGAACACTATGTTAATATACTAAGGAATTCTATTGTAAAAGTGGACAATGTACAGAGTAAATGGCTAATACAAGCAAAGAGAAGAAATTCTAAGAATCAAAAGGAAATATTAGAAATAAAAACACTGTAAAAGTAATAAAGAATACCTTTGATGGGTTCATTAGTATGTAGAACTTGAAAATATATCAATATACATTTCCAAAAATAAAATGCAAAGAAAAATAAGAAAGAAAAAAAGAAAGACCAGAAAAGAGGGTCCAAGAACTGTAGCAATTTTACAGGTTGTAACATATGTACAATGAATGATCAGAAAGATAGAACAAAGCAGAAGAAATATATGAATGATTAGAATTTTCCAAAATTAGTGACAAACCGAACTGTGGACTCAGAAAGCTTAGTGAACACCAGTCAAAATAAATACTGAGGCTGGCAGTGGTGGCTTATGTCTGTAATCCCAGGACTTTGGCAGGACAAGGCAGGAGGATCACTTGAGGTCTAGAATTTGAGAACAGCCTATCTAACATTGTGAAACTTTATCTTTACCTTAAAAAAATAATTAGCTGAGCATGGTGACGCATGCGTGTAATCCCATCTACTCAGGGGGCTAAAGCAGGAGAATCACTGGGTGGCGGAGGTTACAGCAAGCTGAGATTATGACACTGCACTCCAGCCTGGGTGACAGAATGAGAGACTCTCTCAAAATAAAATTTAAAAAAATTCTACATATAGGCATGTTATTTTCAAACTGCAGTTATAATAATAAAACCAAAGAGGAAATTTTTACAAAGCTAGAGAAAACATCTTACCTAGAGAAGAACAAGTATAATCAAACTTCTCACAGAAACACTGATGCCAGCAAGAAGACAATGTAGTAAAATACTTAAAAATTTGGGGGAAAAAATACCAGGAATTCTATATCTAATGAAATTAGCCTTCAAAAGTAAAGCAGAAATGAAGACTTTTCAGATAAATAAAAATGAAAGCAATTTATCAGCAGCCTTTTTCTGTAAGGAATGTTATAAAAATTTAGACAGGAAAAAATATTATATAGGTCAGAAACCTGGAACCAAAAAAAGAAAATAATGTCAGTGAAGGAAAAAATAAAATCTTTTATTTTTGTTATTCTTAATTTAACTAAAATGTAATTGTATTTAAAGTAGGAATGGTAAAAATGTATTAGGTGATTATATCATATGGATAAATGACATAAATAACAATATCATAACCAGGAGACAACAGGATATGAAAATATTATAAGACACCTTCACTATATATGAATAGATATTGTCTTATTTGAATGTAGACTCAGATTAGTTATAATGTATTTTCCAAAATCTAGGGAAACCACTAACTTTTAAGTACAATTTATATAGAACAAAGGAGGTATAATAAAATAAAATGCCTAATTAAAATCAAAGAACACAGGAAAATAGCAGACACAAAAAAGACAATAAAAAATGCAATGAATAGAAAACCATTACAAACATGTAGATATTAATCTAATGTTATTGGAATTTAATGTGAATTGTCTAAATACGCTAATTAAGAGATTTTCAAATTGAATATAAAAAACAAGATTCAACCATATGATTGTATAAGAAACCTACTTTAAATATAAAGACTGAGATAGGTTTAAAGTAAAGAGATGGAGAAAGATTATACCATGCTGACACTAATCAAAAGAAAGCTACTATGGAATATTAATTTCAGACAAAGCAGACTTAGAACAATGATAATTATCAGAAATAAAGAGGCATTACATATTGATAGATGGGTCAATTAGAAAAAAAAGACTATTCTAACCATGTATGCACCCAATAAGAGAACATCAAAACAGGTGCATCACAAACTGATAGGATTGCAAGGAAAAATAGACAAATCCACTATTGTAGTTGAAAACTGCAACAACCCCTTTATAGTAATTTATACATGTAGCAGGAACAATATCAGAAAGAATATCCCGACTTGGAAAGCAACACCGATCAACTTGATTTGATTGCTCTTTTTAGAATACTCAATCCACAACAGCAAGAGTATGTATTCTCTTTGCTCACATGAAGCATTTGCCAAAACAAAATAGTAAGAAAACACTGTGGACCTTAAAACAACTTTTTATAAATTTAAAGTAACAGAAATCATAGAAAATACATTTTCTTACTTAGATAACATATGGATCAGTAAAGAAGTCTCAAGAGAAAATTTTAAATATTTTGAAGTACATGAAAATGAAAATACTGTTTATCTAAATTTGTTGGATATTGGGAAAGCAGTGCTGAATAAAATGTACAGCAGTGATTGCACATAGAAATGCATGTAGATGAGAAGAAAGATCTAAACTCAACATTCAAATCTTCTGTTTTAGGAAAGTAGGAATAGAAAGGACATTTAAGTATAAAACACCAGTAAACACCAGATCTAGTGGTTTCACTGGATCTGAAATGATGAGATCCAGGTGGTTTTATTGGTGAAGTTTACCAAACATTTGGGATAGAAATGATACCAATTCTTGAAAATCTTTTCCAGAAAATGGAAGCAGAGGGAGCCAGCCCATTTCATAAAGCCAGCATTACCCTAATTGCAAAACCTGATAAAGAAATTGTTAAGCAGAACTGTTAAACAGAAGACTTTACAATGGTTATAAATTCCAGGGGAACACTCTAAACCTTCTTCCTATTGTGTCTTGGCATTGAAGTCACCAAAGAAAACACAACGCAATCAAGTACTAAATGGAGGAACACTTTACTTACAAAGGGAAGAGGTAGAGCAAAATCAGCTTCAATAATATGCATAACTCCTTCATAGACAGTGGGTCCCTCTCCAGCAGCCAACACAAGGACTTGGCTACATGCATCACTCTTGTGCCTCATTAGAAAAGCCCTGCCCTTTCCCCACTGAGGACAGATATATAGTGCAGTCGGTCAGGTGCCACGTGACCCACGTACTTAAGCAGAATAGAAGAGTATACCTTAAGCTTGCAATAGAGAAACACATTTCCGCACAAGGTGATAAACCCAGCACGCGCTATGTGAGCTCTTCATCTCCTTGTAAGAAAATGATCTAGGTTCAAGGTCCATTTGTATGTAGCCAAGCGGGGATAGAAAGATTGTGCATATGAGAATGCCTTTTGGAACAGTTATCACAAAAAGGAACTAAAAAAGATAAGCTGAAAAATGTTCCTTCCACCCTCTAAAAAATATCTTCATCCTAATCCCTGGAACCTATAGTGTTACCTCATATGGAGTGTAAAAAATGATCTTTGCAAATATAGTTAAATATCTTGAGATGGGGAGACAATTTATTATCTTGCATTATCTGGATTGGTTCTAACTGCAATCACATATATTTTAACAAGTGGAAGAAAGAGGGGTATTTGATGCACATAGAAGGGAAAGCAATGTAAAGAGGCAGCAAAGATTGGAATGATGCAGCTATAATCTAAGGAGTGAAGTCAGGCACTATAAACTAGAAAAGAGTGAGCTGAGATTCTTCCCTAGAGCCTCTGGAGGAAGTATAGCCTCACCATTGCGTTGGTTTCAGCCCAACAAAACTGATTTTGGACTTCTGGCTTCTAAAATTGTGAGATAATAATTTTGTGTTGTTTAAGCCACAAAGTTTATGGTATTTGATACATCAGCCATGCGAAATTAATATAGGATGCCACAGATCAATGTCTCCCGTCAATATAAATGCAGAAGTCCTCATCAACATATTAATAACTGAATTCATCAATATATAAAAATAGTTACTGATATGGTTTGGCTGTGTCACCACCCAAACCTCATCTTGAATTGTAGTTTCCATAATCCCAACCATGACATGAGAGGGACCCATGGGGAGGTAACTGAATCAAAGGGGCGGTTCCCCCATGCTGCTGTTCTCATGACAGTGAGTTCTCATGAGATATGATGGTTTTTTTAAGGAGCTTTCTGCCCTCACCCCCTTCACTAATTCTTCTTCCTGCCACCATGTGAAGAAGGATGTGTTTGCCCCCTTTCTGACATGGCTGTACATTTTCGGAGGTCTTTCCAGCTCTGTGGAACTGGGAGTCAATTAAAACTTCCCTTTATAAATTACTCAGTCTCAAATATGTCCTTATAGCAGCATGAAAATGAACTAATACAATAAATGTGTTCCAAAGAGAGTGGGGTGCTGCTATTAGGATACCTGAAAATGTGGAAGCGACTTTGGAACTGGGTGACTGGCAGAAGTTGGAACACTTTGGAGAGTTCAGAAGACAGGAAAATGGGAGAAAATTTGGTATTTCCCCTAGAGACTTAGAGGGCGAGGAAGACAGGAAGATCTGGGAAAGTTTGGAACTTCCCAGAAACTTATTGAATGGCTTTGACCAAAATGCTGATAGCAATATGGACAATGAAATCCAGGCTAGGGTGATCTCAGATGGAGACGAGGAACCTGTTGGGAACTGGACTGAAGGTCATACTTGCTATGCATTAGCAAAGAGACTGGCAACATTTTGGCCCTGCCGTAGAGATTTGTGGAACTTTGAAATTCAAAGAGATGATTTAGGGATATGGTGGAAGAAATTTCTAAGAGGCAAAGCAATCTAGAGGAAGCAGAGCATAAAAGTTTGGATAAAACAGTCTGACAATAAGTTAGAACAGAAAAATCCCATTTTTCTGGGGAGAAATTCAAGCCTGCTGCAGAAATTTGCATAAGTAGCAAGGAGCAGAATGTTAATCACTAAGACAATGGGGAAAAACATCTCCAGGGCACGCCAGCCATCTTCATGGCAGCCCCTCCAATCACAGGCCTGGAAGCCTATAAGGGAAAAGTAGTTTCATGGTCCAGGTCCAAGGCCTCACTGCTGTGTGCAGCCTCGGGACTGTGTCCCAGCCACTCTAGCCTTGACTAAAAGGGGTTAAGATACAGCTCAGGTCATTGCTTCAGAGAGTGCAAGCTCCAGCTCTTGGCAGCTTCCACACTGTGTTGAGCCTGCAGGTGTACAGAAGTCAAGAACTGAGGTTGGGGAACCTCCAACGAGATTTCAGAGGATGTATGGAAATGCCTGGATGTACAGGCACAGGTTTTCTTCAGGGCTAGAGCCCTCATGGATAACTTCTGCTAGGGCAGTGTGGAAGGGAGATGTGGGGTTGGAACCCCCACACAGAGTCCCCACTGGGTAATTGCCCAATGGAGATGTCAGAAGAGGGCCACCGTCCTCCAGACCCCAGAATTCAAGATCCACAGACAGCTTGCACTGTGCACCTGGAAAAACTGCAAACACTCAACACCAGCCCATGAAAACAGCTGTGAGGGGGCTGTATCCTGCAAAGTCATAGGGGTGCAGCTGCCCAAGGCTGTGGGAGTCCACTTCTTGCATCAGCATGACCTAGATGTGAGACATGCTGTCAAAAGAGATTATTTTGGAGCTTTAAGGTTTAATGAGCGCTCTACTGAATTTCAGACTTGGATGGGGACTGTAGTCCCTTTATTTTAGCCAATTTCTCCCATTTGGAATGGGGGTATTTACCCAATTCCTGTACCCACATTCTATATAGAAGGTAACTAACTTGCTTTCATTTTACAGGATCATAGGTGGAAGAGACTCGCCTTGTCTCAGATAAGACTTTGGACTTGGGCTTTTGGTTTAATGCTGGAATGATTAAAGACTTTGGGGGACTTTTGGGAAGGCATGATTGTGTTTTGAAATGTGAGGAAATGGGATTTGGAAGGGGCCAGGAGTGGAATGAAATGGTTTGGCTGTGCCCCCACCCGAATCTAATCTTGAATTGTAGTTTCCATAATCCCCACATGTCATGGGAGGGACCTGGTGGGATGTAATTGGATCATGTGAGCCTGTATCCCCATACTGCTGTTCTCATGATAGTGAGTGAGTTCTCCCAAGATCTGATGGATTTATAAGGGGCTTCCACTCCTCTCCTTCACTCATTCTTCTTCCTGCCACCATGTGAAGAAGAACACTTTTGCTTTCCCATCTGCCATGATTGTAAGTTTTCTGAGGCCTTCCCTTACCTGGGGAACTGTGAATCAATTAAACCTCTTTCCTTTATAAATTACCCAGTCTCCAGTATATCCTTATAGCAGCATGAGAATGAACTAATACAATTATTCAACACTGTCAAATGGAATTTACCCCATGTATTTAAGGCTGATTACCATTTGAAAACCAATTAATGTACTCCATTGTATCAGCAGGCCAAATAATTATATTAATTGATGCAGAACTAGCATTTGACAAATTTCAATAACCATTTATACTTAAAAATTTCAGCAAACTAGAATAGAAGGGAACTTTCTTAATTTGCTAAAGAATGCCTCTGCAAACCTACAGTTAGCATCATATTTAATGATGAAAAACTGGATGCTTTCCCCCAGAGAGTGGGAATAAGTGTAAGATATGTTATCTCACCATTTATCTGATACATTGCACTGAAAGTCAAAACTAGTACAGTAAGACAAGAAAAATAAGGAAAGCATATATAAATTAAAAAGCAAGACACTAAACTATCTTTGTTCAGAAAAAAAAAAAATGATTGTCTATCAAGAGCATTCTAAAGAATCAATTTTAAAACCTTGGATTTTGTTAATAAGTATAGCAAGTTTTCTAAATATTAAAAAAAGGTAATACTGCTTGTGTCCTTTGCCCACTTTTTAATGGTTTTTTTTTTGTTGTCATTGCTGTTGTTAATTTAAGTTCTTTCTATATTCTGGATATTGGGCCTTTGTTTGAGGCAGTTTGTAAATATTTCCTCTTGTTCTGTAGGTTTTCTATACACTCTGTTGTTAGTTTCTTCTCCTGTGCAGACACCAAAAGCAATTGGAACAAAACCAAAAACTGACAAATGGGACCAAATTAAACTAAGTGCTTAAGGGGAGTATTTCCAGCTTTTGCCCATGCAGTACGATGTTGGCTGTGAGTTTGTCATAGATGGCTCTTATTATTCTGAGATCTGTTCCTTCAGTGCCTAGTTTGTTGAGGTTTTTTTTTAACATGAAGGGATGTTGAATTCTATCAAATGCATTCTTGAATTTATTAAGATGATCATGTGTTCTTTTTTGTTTTTAGCTATGTTTATGTGATGAATTACATCTATTGATTTGCACAATTTGAATCAATCCTGAATCCCCAGAACAAAGCCTACAAACATATAAAAAAAAAAAAAACTCAGCATCACTAATCATTAGAGAAACACAAATCAAAGTCCAATAAACTATCATCTCACACCGTCAGAGTGGCTATTAAAAAATCAAAAAATGACAGATGCTGTCAAGGTTATGGAGAAAAGGGCATGCTTATACACTTCTGGTGGGAATACAGATTAGTTCAGCCATTGTGGAAAGTAGTTTGTTTATTTCTCGAAGAAATTAAAACAGAACTACCATTTGACCCAGCAATCTTTTTATTGGGTATATACTCAAAGGAATATAAATTATTCTGCCATAAAGAAACAGGCATGCAGATGTTCATCACAGTACTATTCACAATAGCAAAGACATGGAATTTACCTAGATTCCTATCATTTGTAGACTGAGTAAAGAGAATGTGGTACATGTACAACATGAAATACTATGCAGCCAAAGAAAAGAACAATATTATGTCCTGTACAGTAACATGTATGCAGCTGGAGGCTATTACTTTAAAGGAACTAATGCAAAAACTGTAAACCAAATACCGCATGTCCTCACTTATAAGTGAGAGCTAAACATTGAGCACATGAAGACACAAAGAAAGGCAAAACAAACAACAAGGCCTGCTTGAGGGTGGAGGGTAGTTGGAGGGTGAGAAATGAAAACTACCTATGGGGTACAATGCTTATTGCCTGAGTGATGACATAATCTATTCACTCAACAACTGTGACACAAAACGTATTGATTTAATGAACCTACACATGTCCCCCTGAACCTAAAATAAAAATTAACTGTAATCCTAGCACTTTGGGAGGCCAGTAAGGGTGGATTGCTTGAGCCTGAGTTGCTTGAGCTTGAGTTGAAGACCAGACTGGGAAACATGGAAAAACCTGGTCTCTACAAAAAGAAAATTTTTTTAATTAACTGGGCATGGTGGCACGTGCCTATGGTTCCAGCTACTTGGGAGGCTGAAGTGGGAGAATAGCTTGATCCTAGGAGGGTGAGGCTGCAATGAGTCATGATCATGCCACTTCATTCTAGTCTAGGCAACAGCAAGATCCTGTCTCAATACATACATACATACATACATACATACATACATAAAAGCTTTTAGAAAAAGAAATGCTTAGGTATAAATCTAATGAAATATGTACAGGCTCCTTATAAGGTAACTACAAAATTCTGATGAAAGGAATCAAAGAAAATATAAATAAATATAGAGGGACTTCATGTCCATGTATTGAAAGACACAATATGGTTAACATATCAGTTCTTCCCAAATTGAGCTACAGATTCAATTAAAACCCAGTCAAAATATTATCAGCAAGATATTTTGTAGATATTGACAAGTGTATTCTAAAATTTATATGGAGAGAAAAAAGACCTAGTATGGCCAAAAATAGTGAAGAAGAATTACAAATTTGTGTGGCACACATTACACAATTTCAAAACTTGATATAAAGCTACAGTAACCAAGAGAACATAGTTTTGGCATAAGAAAAGACAAAAAGCTGACTAGAACAGGATACAGGTCCCAGGAATAACAAATACAGTAAACTAATCTTTGAAGAAGAGTAAGGGCAACTTATTGAAGACAGAAAAGTGGGTTTTTTTTTTTTTTTGGTCTGTTTTTGTTTTTTACCAAATCATATCAGAACAAGTGTATGTTCATCAGCAAAACAAAAACAAAGCAATACAAAACCTAGACACAGCCCTTACACATTTCACTAAAATGAACTCATAATAGATCACACAAAACACAAAACTGTAAAACTTCTAATTAGTAAATACAGGGGAAAATCAGGATGACCGTAATTTGGCAATGAGTTTTAAAATAAAACTCCAAAAACATAATCCTCAAAAGAAAAAAAAGACAATATGAACTTTATTAAAATTGAAAACATTGGCTCTGCAAAATGCAGCATTTAGAGAACGAAGAGACAAGCCAAGGTCATAGCTGATCAAGGGTATTTATCAAAAAAAAAAAAATTCAAAAAAATCTTAAAACTTAAATGCAAAAAAAAAATCTATTAGAAAATGTTTGAAAGATTTGAACATCTACATTACCAGAGTATATACAGAGAGAAAATAAGATATCAAAATATACTTAAATTTACATTAAAAAAATTACAGATTAAAGCAAAAATGAGATAGCACTGCACACCTGTAGAAGGGATAAAATCCCCCTTAAAAACCCACAACATCAATTGCCAATAAGAATACAAAGCAAGAGGAACTCTCATTCATTGCTGGTAGCAATGTAAAATTATATGCTGCTTTGGAGGACATTTTGCAGTTTCTTGGAAAGTGAAATACAGACTTATCAGATAACTCAGCAATTACATTCCTGAATATTAGTCAAACTTATTTGAAAACTTGTATCTACACAAAAATATGCACTCAGATTTTTATGTTGACCTTATTCATTCCAATTGATTTTAATTATATAGTAGTTTAGAAAAGACCAAACTATAGAAGTAGTAAAATATCAGTGGTTGTAAGGGGTTCCTTGAAAAGCCAGAAGTATTGAAGAGGAGATGCCCAGGAGAATTTTTAGAGTAGGGAAACTATTGTTTAATAATTGTGGCTACATGACACTATTTGCCAAACCACATAGAACCTTACAAGATAAAGAGAAAACTTTAATACATTCAAATTTTTAAAAAGTATATATTTAGGAGGTTGAGGAATCCCAGAAGTTGATGCAGAAAGTGCCAAAACATTCTAGCTGTGGTATAAACAAACGAAACAATGTCACCGAATAGGGTGAAAAGAAAAATGTTGTTCAATTAAGTAACTTTGGAAGTGAATGACTTCTGTAAGACTTAAGGTAAGGGAATTATATGTAAGTTCTATCTTCTATTAGACAAAGTGGTTTCCACAAGGGTAAAGGTTAATAATTCTAATAGAGGCATACCTAAGAGATATTTTGGATTCAGTTCCAGACCACCAAAATAAGCAAATATTGCATTAAAGAGAATCACATTACTTCCTTGATTTCCTAGGGAATATAAAAGTTATGCTTACACTATATCATAGTCTATTAAGTGTGCAATAGCATTAAGTCTAAAAAACAATGTATATACCCTAATGAAATATGCTTTATTGCTAAAAAAAAAAAAATACTAAGAATCCTCTGTGCGTTTAGTGAGTTAAAATGTTTTTGCTGGAAGAGGGTCTTGTCTTGATATTGATGGCTGCTGACTGATAAGAGTGGCAAATGCGGCAGGTTGGGGTGACTGGCAATTTCTGAAAATAAACAATAAAGTTGGCTGCATTGATTGACTTTTCCTTTCACAAAGACTTCTCTGTAGCGTGTAATGTTATTTGAGAGTATTTCACCCACAGTAAAACTTCTTTCAAAATTGAAGTCAGTCCTCTCAGACTGTGCTGTTACTTTACCAAATAACTCGTGTAATATTCTAAATATTTTATGTCATTTCAACACTGTTCACGGTTCTTTATCAGTAGTAGATTTAATCTCAAGAAATCACTTTTCATGCTCATCCATAAGAAGCAACTCATCTGTAAATTTTTTCATAAGGTTGCTGAAATTCAGTCACATCTTCAGGCTCCCCTTCTAATTCTAGTTCTCTTCCCATTTCTACCACATCTGTAGCTACTCCCACCACTGAAGTCTTCAACCCCTCAAAGACATCCATGAGGGTTGGAACTAACTTCTTTAAATTCAACTTTTGTTCTGGATACCGGGGTTACATGTGCAGGTTTCTTACCTGGTTATATTGCCCCCGGTATTGAGCATAGTACCCAATAGGCAGTTGCTCAACTCACATCCTTCTGTTCCTCTTCCCCCTCTAGAAGTCCACAGTGTCTATTATCTCCATGTTTATGTCCATGTGTGCCTAATGTTTGGCTTTCAGTTATAAGTGAGAACATGTGGTATTTGGTTTACTGTTTCTGTATTACTTCACTTAGGATTGTGGCTTCCAGCTCCATCCATGTTGCTGCAAAACACATGATTTCATTCTTTTTTATGGCTGCATAGTATTTCACGGTGCAGATGTACATTTTTTATGCAATCCACCATTGACAGGCACCTAAGTTGATTTTGTATCTTTGCTATTGTGATTGGCATGGCACTGATAAACACAAATACAAAATTCCTCAATAAAATAGTAGCAAACCAAATCAAGCAGCACTTTAATAAGTTAACCCAGCATGATAAGGTAGGCTTTATTTCTTGGATGCAAGGCTGGTTCAACGAATGCAAATTAATAAACATGATTCACCATCTAAACATAATTAAAAGCAAAAAAAAATGTTATTATCTCTATAAACACAAATAAAAGCTTTCAATAAAATCCAACATCCCTTCATGATAAAAACACTCAATGGACTAGGCAGTTAAGTAACATACCTCAAAATGACGAGACATCTATGACAAATTCAGTCAACATCATACTAAATGGCAAAAGGTGGAACCATTTTCCTTGAGAACAAGAACAAGACAAAGATGCCCACTCTCCCTATTTCTATTAAATGTAGCACTAGAACTCATAGCCAGAACAATCAGGAAAGAGAAACAAATAAAAGGCATCCAAATATAAAAAGAGGAAGTCAAACTATTTATCTTTATGGGTGATATGACTCTATACCTAGAAACCCCTGAAGACTCCAAAAAAGGCTACTAGAAATAAGTGCTTATAGAAAGAAGTGTACAAAAATCAGTAGCATTTCTATACACCAGTAATGTCTAGGGTGACAGGCAAATAAAGAAAACTATCCCACAGTAGCCACAAAGAAAAGCAAATACAGCTAGTCAAGAAAGTAAAAGGTTTCTACAAGGAGAACTACAAAACACTGCTGAAAGAAATCAGAGAAAACACAAATAAATACAAAAATATTCTATGCTCAATTTCTTCCAAATTCCTTTTAATGTTGATATTTTACCTCTTCCTATTATCATGAATGTTCTTAATTACATCTAGAATGGTAAATCCTTTTTAGAAGATTTTCGATTTATTTTGCCCAGCTCCATCAGAGGAATTGCTATCTACAGCAGTTAGGACCTTACAAAATATATTTCTTATGTAATAAGACTCTTAAGTCAAAATTACTCCTGGGTCTATGGGCTACAGAATGGATGTTGTGTTAGCAGGTGTAAAACCATTAATCATCAGAGCTCTCAATTTACCAACTACATTGTCAATGAGAAGTAAGAATTATGAATTGGCCTAATATCAATATTCTTGTGTCTCAGGGAATAGGGAGGTCCAAAGGTAAGGGAGAGAGACAGGAGAACAATCGATCAGTGGAGCAGTCAGAATTCACATAACATTTATCAAATAAGTTCGCATCTTATATGGGAGTGTATGAAGCCACAGAATGATTTGAACAGTAACATTCAAGGTCAGCGATCATAGATTTCCATAATAGATATAATATCTTTGAAATATAAGAATTAGCAAAATGTGACAAAGAGACGTGAAGTGAGCACACATTGTTGGAAAAATGATATTCCCACAAACCCTCTATTTATAAAAAAACAATATCTGCAAAGAGCAATAAAGCGAAGCACACTAAAACCAGGTATGTTTGTAGAAAACAGTTATTTGTGAGTGTCCACTGATATAAATGGAATAAATTAAGAAGATACAAATATCCATTGCAAAAGAGTTCCAAATATTTGTGTATGTATTTATTCTCTTAAGAGGAGGTGGATGTAACTGCCCACTCTTTAAGTATCAACTTCAAGTAGTGTTTCTGTTCTAAAGAATACAGCATGAAATGTGGCAAGTGAGGAAGTGGAGAGTAACTTTAAAGTGGATAAATGTGATAAATAGTACCACAGCCAGGTGATCAAGGTCTATATCAATAAAGTTGAGTCATGTTGATCATAAAAACTTTGGATTTCATGTAATTAAATAACATTTTATTTCTGTGGTTTTCTTTTCCAAAACCTATAGCCCCAGTCTAGTCATAAGAAAAACATTCCAGTTGAGGGGCATCCTACAAAATACTTGGCTACAAGTCCTCAAACCTGCAGGGTCTACAGGAACAACAAAAATCTGAGAAACTGTCCCATCCAAGAGCAGCCCAAGGAGATATGATGACTAAATGTAATGTAGTATCCTCGAAAGGATCCTAGAGTTGAAAAAGGAAGCCAACACAGACTTTAGTTAATGAAAAAACAATATTGGTTCATCAATTATAACATATGTACCATAATTTAAAATGTTAATAAAAGGAGAAACTGCATTCCAGGTTTATGGGAATGCTTAATATTATTTTTGCAATTTTTGTGGATATAAAACTCTTTCATATTAAAGTTCTTTAAAATTATATTAAAATATTTTGTTTATATTATAAATAATATTTGATATGGGGAAGAGAATTTCTAAGTATAACAAAATGGCATATATATGTATTTGGAACTTTTCATTGTAAAGATATTAATATTAGTTTTTAAAGTCTGATTAGAAATATATATGAAATTAGATGATGAACACAAAATATTAACAGTGATTATCTCTAGGTGGTCGAATTTGGGGGAAAAATATGTATTAAAAAATTCTCGTTTCATAAAATAAGCATAAAGTATCTGCACAACCATTAAATCACAAACACAAATTTATTTCAAGGAAGAAGAAAAATAATGCATCTATCAAAATCAGCTTATTCCTGGGAATTATTTTGTGTCTAGCAATAATACAGTAGTTCTTGAGATTAACTATGCTTCCCTCTTTCCTTTAGTTTATCCAGCTTTATTGCTACACTCTAATATCTCTAGGAATGACCTTTTATTTTGCAGAATTTTCAATTACATACTACTTCTGATAATATCTCTGAAGATGTATTTTCCCTGGGAGCTGTTTACAGAGTTTTCTACCCTTCCCTTTAATCCCAAGGCATGCAGATTGTTTCTTTCCTCCCCTAGAACAAACACTCATACAGATATGTGCAAGGGTGTGCATGCATGCATACACACACACTCACAGACACAGTGTTTTGTCTGTTCTTCAACCAGTGCCAGAAAATCATAACGGTCTTTTACAAATGATTCTCATACAGTTCAATGGGAAGATATTCAGGATGAGAGGAGATAAGACAAGCATCCTATCTAACAACTGACTGGCTAGCAGCAGATAGGTGAAAGCCTGAAAACCTGAAAGCTCCAAGTTAGGGACTGGCAATCCCAAGTATAGTGACTGCCAGGAGCAACTCATCTTTGGAAGAAGCATTTTACTGGCAACAAACTCAATTTCAGTTACTGGATAAGTCAAATTTATGTATTTGTCTGTTTTCCTGACAGATATTATTTTTCATTGCTTTTCCATGTTATTTGATATTACTTTTAAATCACACTTTAAAAATTACAGCTGCTCGACTACAAATAATAAATCTTTAATAACCATATTATTTTAGAATCACATTTTATATTTCGAAACAATGAAAATTCTGATCATTCCCCCAAGGCATATTCAGTTAATGTCAATTTATCTAACTTAACATTTTCAATAGTAGAAAAATAGTAGCTTTATGAGAATCCATTCCGTTCCAAATACTCAATATTTATTAATAATTATCCATGAGGATCTGTAAGAAGTTTATTCTGTAAAACTCAGACTAAAACAGAGGAGAAGGACATTGGGAATTCACTGCATAATCATAATTCTTTTAGCTCTCATGTATTGAGTTCTTACTATGCACCAGCACTGTGCTCAGTGCTTTATATGTTTTATGTCATTTTACAAGCATCCCATAAACTATTAATTTCATTTCACAAGCCAGGAAACCATAAAATATAGAGATTGCATAATTTGACTCAAATCACACAAATGGAAGAACCAGGATTTGGATGTGGGCACGTTTTTTACCTACTTTATAGAGGTAAGACTTACATGCAAAAAGCTGTACATATTTAATATGCACAACTCGAAGAGTCTGAAGTTGAGTGAACCCATCACCACAATGTTTCCATTAATATATCCATTATCTCAAAAAGTTTCCCCCTGCCCTTTATTATTTTTTTTTTTTACTATATTTTTGTGGTAAGAACCCTTAACATAAGATCTACCCTCTATGCAAATTTTTAAGGGTATAATACAGTTTTGTTAACTGTAGGCACTATGCTGTAGAGTATGAAACTTTATACTCTTTAACTCATGCCTCCCCATTTCCCTTCTCCCCAGCCCCTGGTAATCACCATTCTACTCTTTGTTTCTTAGAGTTTGCCTATTCTAGATTCCTCATATAAACAGGATCATGTAGTATTTGTCTTTCTATGTCTGGTTTATTTAACTTAGCATAACTTCCTCCATGTTCATTCTCGTTGTCTCAAATAGCAGGACTCCCTCCATATGTGTTATAGTAGCTGTAGGTTTACAGCAAAATTGCAAAACTGGGAGGAAGGTATACAGATGACCCATATTCCCTCTGTCCCCACAAATACTTGGCTGCTTCCATTATTAAAAATTTCTTATCAGGGTGGTATATTTGTTACAAATGATGAACCTACATTGACAAATCATCATCTAAAGCCCATTATTTACATTCAAGCTCACTCTTGGTGTTATATACTCTATGGATTTGGACAAATTCATAATAACATGTATCCACCATTATAGATTCATACAGCATTGTTTTACTGCCCTAAAAATGTACTGTACTCTGCCTATTCATTCTCCCCTCCCGACTCAACTGCTGGCAACAACTAATGTTTTTCCTTTTAGTTTTCTCTCTTCCTGGATATCATATAGGTGGAGTCATACACCTTCTCAGATTGGCTTCTTTCATTTAGTAATACATATTTAAGGTTCCTTTCCATCTTTTCATGGCTTGAAAGCTCATTTTTTAAGCCCTGAATAATATTTCCTTGTCTGAAATATTTATACATTCACCCACTGAAGGACATCTTGGCTGCTTACAACTATTGAATTTAAGAATCAAGCTGTTACATACATCAATTTGCACATGTCTGTGTGGACATGTTTTGAATTTCTTTGTATAAATACTAAGAAGAAGAACTGCTAGATAGTTCCATAAGAATACGTTTAATTTTGTAAGAACTTACCAAACTGTCTACCAAAGTGACTGTACCATTTTGCATTCTGACCAGCAATGAATGAATTTCTTTTGTTCTACCTCCCTCCAGCATTTGGTACTGTCAGAGTTCTGTATTCTGACTATTTAAATAGTATGTTAGAAGTATCTTGCTTTTATTTTAATTTGCATTTCTCAGCTGACATAAGATATAGGGCTTCTTTTTATATGCTTATTTTTTCCATTTGTAAATATCTGCTGTATCTCTTAGGTTCTTGACCCGTTTAAAATAGAGTTTGCTTTTTGTCTTGCTGTTGAATTTTAAGATTATTTGTATATCTGGAATAGTAATCCTTTACCACATAGGTCTCTTACAAATATTTTTTCCAAAGTCTGTGGCTTGTCTTCTCATTCTCTTAACAGTGATTTTTGCAGAGCAGACATTTTTAACTTTAATGAAGCCCAACTTATCAATTATTTATTTCCTGAATCATGCATTTGGTATTGTATCTAAAAATTCATCTCCAAACCAAAGGGAATCTAGATTTTCTGCTATGTTACCTTTTGGGCTTGTGTGATTATGGGGGCTGGCAATTATCCACTTTGGCTGGAAATTCACATGCGTCAGTGTAGTATTGAATTCAAATTCTGCAGGGCAGCAGGTTGCAAACTCTGATAGGGTTTCTATGATGCAGTCTGTAAGAGACTTCCTTTTCCTCAATCTTTGTCCCTAAGACTTTTAACTGATTGGATATGGCCTACTCATTTTATGGAATACAATCTGTTTACTCAAAGTCTACTGATTTAAATTTTAAATACATTAAAAAGCACATTTACAGAAACATCTAGAATAGTATTTGACCAAGCAACTTCACACTATAGCTCTGCCAGGTTGATCAATAAAATTTACCATTCCAGCAGCATTTTAAATCTGAAAAATGTTTCCAAACCAAACCAAAAATCGGTAGCAAATCGTCAGGCAGTACTTAAGCATAATTTAGAAAATATACCTTCAACACAATTGTAGTATTTTACATTGTGATAATTAATATTAAGAGTTCTAAATAATTAAGGCCATATATCAACTTGGGTCTCCAAAAGTGTAATTCTTCAGTCTTTTAAATTTAGAGATCATTTTCTTCTCCCCCATGTAGTCTTGTGAACTTGGTACCAGTATCATTGCAGCAGTTGTCAGAAGAAATCTTGCCCATCTTTCTCTGTCTGATAGAGTGATGCCTGGTCTTCTCCAGTCATACCCAGTCTGTATTATGGACATGCACATTTCTTTTTAGCTTACATTGATTGTCATCTGCTGTCCAACAAAATGCCTTCACAATGGCAATGGATACAGGTCTGACATATTTGAGAGTATATATAGTGCTACCAACACATCGATGCTCATCTGGCCAGTAAATGTCAAATTTTTATAGTAATTATAGGCTGCATCTAGGAAATAGAGGTTGGTGGAAGTTTTAAATGATTTCCCTTTATTCTCATTACTAGTTGACATATCACTGTAAAAGGAAGTTTTGTAACAAATTCTGTCAAAAAAGCAGGGTAAATACTTCTACAGTTTGTTCTTGCAAGTTCAGGACAGTGCTCATTATTTCTTTAGACATTATTACAAGTCCCTTGTAGAAAGGGTTCAGTTTGTGGAGGTACAAGAAAAAATGTCAGATTAAGAGGAAGAACCCTCCATGAATAGAGGAGAAAGTAGAAGAAACGCCATCCGGAATTCTGTACGTAGAGACTGATCCAAAAAATGTTGGGCTGTCATACCAAGGTATTTGCGCCCTCACTGTAGCAAATAACATAGCCTAAAGAACACTAATTTTTCCACTAGAATATTTCTGGTGGTTATTTATAAAATGGTATTTGTAGTGCTTAGTTGTTATCTTTCTATTGTGAATTTCTGCTTTGGTCTTTCCAAATGCTATCTAAATGCCATGATGTCTGATGAAAATATTATACACCCACATAAACAACACTATTTGTATTAAAATATTTTAAAGTACATTACCAAAGAAGGAAATTTGAACACGTGCTACACATGGATGACCCTGAACACATAATGCTAAGTGAAACAGCCCAGTCACATAAGGGCAAATATTGTCCAATTTCACTATGTAAAGTATCCAGAATAGTAAAATTTAAAGAGATATACAGTAGAGTTATGGTTGCCAGAAGCTAAAAAAAAAAAAAGAAGAAGAATAGAGAATGTTTACCTGAAAAGTTCTGGAGATATATATATAATGATTATTTACAGAACAATGTCAATATAACTAATGCTACAGAACTGTACACCTAAAAATGGTTAATGTGGTCAACTTCATGTTGTGCATTTTGTACTAAAATAAAAAAGAAAGGTCATTGCCACACAATAATATACAATATGCTATAATCTAATGATAGGTTTCAGCACTGTCCAGTCCTTCCCAGTTACACATGCTGAGGCTTTCTTTTCCATGGTATCACCAAAACTCTGAATGTCAAGGACATCATTTTCTGCTTCAGAGAAATATGAGCAGCCAGAACTCCAGGCAAAGTGAAAGGGTATAACTGCCCCTAGAAGGACATGCTAGAAACTGCTGGAGACAATGAACTGACAGGAATCAGAGAAAAAGCTAACCTGAATCCTCAGAATGAGGAATTTTCTGCAATTCTTTTCATGAGAAATGATGGTGCTCCATCTTGTATGTGGTTCATGACAATGCAGTTGGGTGACTTTATTCTTCTGTCCTTGGTTTCCCAGGAGTCTTTCTGACTTTAAGATCACACTGGTCTAATACCTCTCTTCCAGGTTGGGTGAACCTCAAGTACAGCATAATAGATAAACAAAATAAATGGAGGGTTGGTGGTTATGAGTACTCAGAAATATACTCAACATTGAAGAAACCCACAAATACAAAGATGGATGCATGCTACCTGCGCTAGGTAGCAACTATTTGTGCGAAGATAACAAAGAAGAAATGGGTGACAATCAACAGAGTAGAAATATTGTCTGGTCTATCAGATCAGATGAAGACAATAAACATGATAATAATGATGAAGGAATATTTAGTGTAATAATTGTAAATATTATTTCTGGACTCTTGCTGGAAATGTCAATCTACTAAACTCTGAGCATTCTGGGTTTTTTCGTCTGTTGGTTTTATGTTTATTTTTTTATTTTTTATTTTTATTAACATCATTTTTTTTTGAGATGGAGTCTCGCTCTGTCGCCCAGGCTGGAGTGCAGTGGCGCAATCTCGGCTCACTGCAAGCTCCGCCTCCCAGGTTCACGACATTCTCCTGCCTCAGCCTCCTGATTAGCTGGGACTACAGGTACCCGCCACCATGCCTGGCTATTTTTTTGTATTTTTAGTAGAGCGGGGTTTCACCGTGTTAGCCAGGATCATCTTGATCTCCTGACCTCGTGATTCGCCCGCCTCAGGCTTCCAAAGTGCTGGGATTACAGGCGTGAGCCACTGCGCCCAGTGAAGTTTTCTTAAGTTAACCGTGCTTTCATATACATATCAAATTCAATATAACTTAATTTGCTATAATTACATTAGTTTGATTTACATTTAAAAATTAGGTAACAGAAAGACAAATTGGATATACACATACATTTGTTTTATTAAGTCTTACCATATTTGTATAACTAAGTTGACACTGGTCTGGGGATAAAAACAGGATCAAACAACAATAAAAATAACACTAAATACCCAGACTCATATATGTTTATATATATTTTTTTCTTATTAAGCTTTTTTAATGGGTCTCAAAATTCTGTGACAAATTTTTGGTCGTTTCCATTAAAAAGTACTGATTTTAAAAACTAATAACTTAAAACTGCCACACGCAAAAAAGAAAACCAAAGTGGTCCACAAAACATTCTCCTTTCCTTCTGAAGGTTTTACGATGCATTGTTATCATTAACCAGTCTTTTACTACTAAACTTAAATGGCCAATTGAAACAAACAGTTCTGAGACCGTTCTTCTACCACTGATTAAGAGTGGGGTGGCAGGTATTAGGGATAACATTCATTTAGCCTTCTGAGCTTTCTGGGCAGACTTGGTGACCTTGTCAGCTCCAGCAGCCTTCTTGTCCACTGCTTTGATGACACCCACCGCAACTGTCTGCCTCATATCACGAACAGCAAAGCGACCCAAAGGTGGATAGTCTGAGAAGCTCTCAACACACATAGGCTTGCCAGGAACCATATCAACAATGGCAGCATCACCAGACTTCAAGAATTTAGGGCCATCTTCCAGTTTTTTACCAGAACGGCGATCAATCTTTTCCTTCAGCTCAGCAAACTTGCATGCAATGTGAGCCGTGTGGCAATCCAACACAGGGGCATAGCCAGCACTTATTTGGCCTGGATGGTTCAGGATAAATCACCTGAGCAGTGAAGCCAGCTGCTTCCATTGGTGGGTCGTTTTTTGCTGTCACCAGCAACGTTGCCACGACGAACATCCTTGACAGACACACTCTTGACATTAAAGCCCACATTGTCCCCAGGAAGAGCTTCACTCAAAGCTTCATGGTGCATTTCAACAGATTTTACTTCAGTTGTTACGTTGACTGGAGCAAAGGTGACCACCATACCAGGTTTGAGAACACCAGTCTCCACTCGGCCAACAGGAACAGTACCAATAGCACCAATTTTATAGACATCCTGGAGAGGCGGGCACAAGGGCTTGTCAGTTGGACGAGTTGGTGATAGGATGCAGTCCAGAGCCTCAAGCAGCGTGGTTCCACTGGCATTGCCATCCTTACGGGTGACCTTCCATTCCTTGAACCAAGGCATGTTAGCACTTGGCTCCAGCATGTTGTCACCATTCCAACCAGAAATTGGCACAAATGCTACTGTGTCGGGGTTGTAGCCAATTTTCTTAATGTAAGTGCTGACTTCCTTAACAATTTCCTCATATCTCTTCTGGCTGTAGGGTGGCTCAGTGGAATCCATTTTGTTAACACCAACAATTAGTTGTTTCACACCCAGTGTGTAAGCCAGAAGAGCATGCTCTCGGGTCTGCCCGTTCTTGGAGATACCAGCTTCAAATTCACCAACACCAGCAGCAACAATTAGGACAGCACAGTCAGCCTGAGATGTCCCTGTAATCATGTTTTTGATGAAGTCTCTGTGTCCTGGGGCGTCAATGATAGTCACATAATACTTGCTGGTCTCAAATTTCCACAAGGAGATATCAATGGTGATACCACGTTCCCGCTCAGCTTTCAGTTTATCCAAGACCCAGGCATATTTGAAGGAGCCCTTTCCCATCTCAGCAGCTTCCTTCTCAAATTTTTCAATGGTTCTTTTGTCGATGCCACCGCATTTGTAGATCAGATGGCCAGTAGTGGTGGACTTGCCCGAATCTACGTGTCCAATGACGACAATGTTGATATGAGTCTTTTCCTTTCCCATTTTGGCTTTTAGGGGTAGTTTTCACGACACCTCTGTTCTGGCGGCAAACCCGTTGCGAAAAAGGATATGCTTATATCTTAAGAACAGAAATCATTTACAATCACACAGTTTATTTTCTATATTAATGTTACTTTTCTACATCACAAAGTTTTTGCCCAGGAAAACAACAGATGTAAAGAACATCATTGTTTCTTCCAGGAACTTCCCAGAAAGTCTTATTTGAATAAATATCAAACTGTTAGACTTCATAATTGATAGCAATAAGCAACTGTTTACACTCTACAACTCTTCCAAATCTTCAACTCCATTTATTCTGGAATAACGTTAGGAAGTGGCCAACAGGAAAAGTCAGGTCAGCATTTCCAGAGAAATGGATAAGACTAATAACCTAGAGTTTTAATATTTTTGATGTCTTCAAAACACATCTTTCAGGAGCTGTATCCAGAGTCCACAACATGTCAATGGTCCAATGACTGGATCTGACAATTTAGCTGACTCAGAGATATCCCAGCATCAAGGGTACCTGCTACTGGTTACCATATAAATATAATACTAATTTGTAATATGTTAGAGAAAACTAGCCAATAAAATTTATAACTTTATACAAGAATAGTGCTAGTAAAAATTTTATGTATATGTATGTGTAATAGCAACTTCAAAATCAGACATAGGCTTGACGAGCAAGACCCCAGGTTCTATAGAGAGGAAGAATAAAGTAAGACTTCAGATTGAAAACAAGGCAAAGTCTTCACTCCAATATAATAGAAAATCCACAGAAACAGTGAGCCATTTTAATCTTTGTGCACAAGCTATTTAACATATTAGTTTCTTCAGTTTCTGTTTTGCTTTGTTTTTATTTGTACTCTTATGAATTTTCACTTTAATCCTTCATATCTGTAATTATGTTTTCTTCATGGCTTGTTGTTCTTTATTCCCTCTAAAGTACCTTCTTACCTCACCCACTTGCATATTATTTTAATTTTGTGACTTCCTTTAAGAACGTCAGCAAAATGGGCCAAGACTTCATAACTAAAATACCAAAAACAATGGCAACAAAAGCCAAAATTGACAAATGAAATCTAACTGAACTAAAGAGCTTCTGCACAGCAAAATAAACTATTATCAGAGTGAACAGGCAACCTACAGAATGGGAGAACATTTTTGCAATCTCTCCATCTGACAAAGGGCTAATATCCAGAATCTGCAGAAACTGAAACAAATTTACAAGAAGAAAACAAACCAACCCATCAAAAAGTGGGCAAAGGATACGAACAGACACTTCTCAAAAGAAGACATTTACGTGGCCAACAAGTGTATGAAAAAATTCTCATCATTAGTGGTCATTAGAGAAATGCAAATCAAAACCATAATGAGATACCATCTCACACCAGTTAGAATGGTGATCATTAAAAAGTCAGGAAACAACAAATGCTAGAGAAGATGTGGAGAAACAGGAATTTTTACACTATTGGTGGGAGTGTAAATTAGTTTAACCTTTGTGGAAGGCAGTGTGGCAATTCCTCAAGGATCTAGAACTAGAAATACCATTTAACCCAGGAATCCCATTACTGGGTATATACCCAAAGGACTATAAATCATTCTACGATAAAGACACATGCACATGTATGTTTATTGAACAACTATTCACAATACCAAAGACTTGGAACTAACACAAATGTCCATCAATGATAGACTGGATAAAGAAAATGTGGCACATATACACCATGGAATACTATCCAGCCATAAAAAGGATGAGTTCGTGTCCTTTGCAGGGACATGGATGAAGCTGGAAACCATCATTCTCAGCAAACAGAAGAATGGAAAACCAAACACCGCATGTTTTCACTCATAAGTGCCACTTGAACAATGAGAACACATGGACACAGGGAAGGGAACATCCCACACCAGGGCCTGTCAGGGGCTGGGGGGCGAGGGGAGGGATAGCATTAGGAGAAATACCTAATGTAGATGACGGGTTGATGGGTGCAGCAAACTACTATGCTACGTGTATAACTATATAACAAACCTGCATGTTCTACACATGTACCCTAGAACTTAAAGTATAATAATTTTTAAAAAGTCATTCTCAGCAAACTATGGCAAGGACAGAAAACCAAACACCACGTGTTCTCACTCGTAGGTGGGAATTGAACAATGAGAACACTTGGACACAGGAAGGGGAACATCACACACTGGGGCCTGTCGTGGGGTTGGGGGAGGGGAGAGGGATAGCATTAGGGGATATACCTAATGTAAATGATGAGTTAATGGGTGCAGCACATCATCATGGCACACATATGCATATGTAACAAATCTGCATGTTGTGCACATGTACCCTAGAACTTAAAGTATAATTAAAAAAGAAAAAAAAGAAAAAAAAAAGTCAGCCAATTCAACCCTGATAACTTTCTTTCACTGAGGTGGTGTGTTTAACATGAATCTCATAATAGTTCATTTTAGGGAATGTCTTTACCTTCGAGCACTTAGCATGAAGGTCATTATTCCTTTGAACTGAATATTTTCATAATTCCTATAATGTTATTTGTTTTACAGTACCCAAATAATGAAGTATGTGGGTATCCAGATCTGTGTACTGTCTTTGGTTCCTTTCATTGTGTGTGTGTGTTAAAGTCTTATTTAGCGTTTGATGAAGCCTTTTCCTCAGATGAGCAGCTAAAGAACAGGTTAGTGTTTACAGTTTCCAGACCAATTTTGATTTCTAGCCCAGAACAGATTCTCCTCCTGCCTTCATTTCTAACTGACACTGTAAATAATGGGACTAATTAGAACCTGTAATTCCCAAGACTGACACTGTAAATAATGGGACTAATTAGAACCTGTAATTCCCAAGATTTCCTGCTCCAATCCTCTCTCTGACTCTGCTCTCACAAATTGCAGTGAAAACCACCCTTTCTGGGAAATACCGTTTAATTGCCACTTTCCTTTTCTTATCTGGTACCTTTTAAAGACATGAATGGTCCTATTAATTCATGCCATCAATAGTTTCTGTAAGAGTGGACTACATACAAAGACAGTAGTCACAATCTGAATACAAAATTAAACAGTTTTATTTATCAATATAAGGAGCAAAGGCAGGAGTCTTTTATAGAAAGATTATAAATGTGGATGGTTACGTGGAAAAAGGATGCTTCTCTATTATCTTACATCGATGGTTTGGAAATTAAATTGACTTGATGTGCCCAGCTGATCTTAGTCTCTGGCCAATAAGCAAAGATGAGAGTAGGACATACCCTTTTGTGATTCCCCCTGGGCTGGAAAAGAGAAAGCAGCCAGCTTTGATTTTGTTTTTTAGGTACAGTGGATTCACTAATGGTAAGATAGAACTCCTTGATTTGTAACACAGTTAAGCCACCTAAACATAAATTCAGAACAGAAACATTTACTCTAACAATGTTTACATCACACACACACAGACACACACACACACACACACACACACACACACACACAATCAGTAGTTGAGGTAGAAATTCTAAGCAATAATTCCAAGGGAAACTTAAAAAGAAGGAGTTTGTATTGGACAGGAGATGAAGGAAGCCTTGGGAGTTTTGCTGCTTCTTCTCAATTATCTTATTTGATTCTACCTCCAAACACTGGAAGACTGTACAGTAATAAAAAATTAATGTGGACACTCCAAGAGGAATCATTGTTTTATTTTTCTGTAAAGAGAGCTGGCATATTTTCTAGAGTTTAGGGAGAAGATGATATGACAATACTTCAGCCATTTTTTTCAGGTAAAGCTGTTGGTAATGAATAGCATAATGCACCAGGAGCATACCTTAGATATGCTTTGCTAAGCTCAAAAACAACAATTTTATAGGTACCAAAAACCTGAGATTTTCATAAGAAGTTGCCTTTAAACCCACTTCTTAATAATAATAACTTGCTTTATTTTTATTGTCATTTAGTTGGTATTATATGGAATAGTTGGAAGAGGTCACATTGTATGACGCTAGTCAAATGCTTTTTATTTAAGAGCAAATTATTCTCTTAAAAAAAGAATAGATGCATCTAAGTAGCTTCAGAAGAAAGTAATATAATTTTCATTTCTAGTAATAGAATTTTTTATACATTTGCTTTAAAATCATATTCTACAAATTGAGAGAATGGCTAGAACATCAACAGTCTATACAGGGCACACTTGCAAGTATATGCATATGTGTGTGTATGCATCTGTGTGTCCATGTGTATAAAAACAAAATGTTTGTGTGAACAAAAGGAATGCACTTGCCTTTGTATCAGCATTTCACAATTTTTTTTTTTTTTTTTTTTTTTTTTGCGACAGAGTGTCACTCTGTAGCCCAGGCTGGAGTGCAGTGCCGTGATCTCGGCTCACTGCAAGCTCAGCCTCCCGGGTTCTCGCCATTCTCCTGCCTCAGCCTCCCCAGTAGCTGGGACTACAGCGCCCGCCACCACACCCAGCTGATTTTTTGTATTTTTAGTAGAGACGGGGTTTCAACGTGTTAGCCGGATGGTCTTGATATCCTGACCTTGTGATCCGCCCGCCTTGGCCTCCCAAAGTGCTGGGATTACAGGCGTGAGCCACTGCACCCGGCCTACAATATTTTTATATGACAGAACAAATAACTGCCAATTAAGTAGAATAAACTATACACTCTGTGAGCTTACATTTATGTGTTTTGTTATAACAAAAAGCTTGGAATATAGAAAGAACTCAGTCAGTGCTTGCTAAATGACAAATTACAGATTAGCATATTGTCTGAAAATGTCTTTCCATAGTAGACTATGTATTAACATAAAAGAAGATAGTACTAGCAGGAAAAGAGAAGCTAAATTTTATTTATTTCATGTTTGGTTTCTGAAGAACATCTGAACAAGAACTGCAATTAGCAGTCAAACAAGTAATGTGTTGTGTAGGTGTGCCACAGACATATGCTCATTTAACAAAGAAAAGCAATGCGCAGACCTTAGGAAGATTTTAAGTTTACCTCTTCTCCCCTCCACTTCCCTCTCAATCTGTAGTCAGGGGATAAACAAGGTACCAACTGAAGTTAGAAGGGCTATTAGTAGAATAACATTTAAAACAAGAAGAATAAAACTAAAATCACATGCTGTGACCCAGAACAGTGTTATAATTAAATTTACTGGGGCAGAAAATTTACTTTGGAGATTAATATCACCTTTAGGCAGTTTAATGTCTTTTGGTGTAAATAAACTCGATAGTATCTTTCCATATGTTTTATATATAATAAGTTTACTACAAGTGCCTTCTTAAAAAAAAAAAAAAAAAAGAAATCACTACTTATAAAACTGAAGTGTATCTAACCCCAACTTTACTTCACAGTTATTTTAGCTCTATTTTCTTTCTGAAACTTTATCAAAAAAAGTCAAAGCAAGATTAATAATAGCATAATAGCATGAAAAGAATAAAACTCGGTCCATCATTAGTAACTGTGTCTCTTCATACAAGACACTATCGAGATACATGGTAAGGAAAACAATGCATTCTGTCTGTTCTATGAGAGACTGTAACTCACCTGACTTCTGTCTACAATCTTATTATTCCTGCTAAAAGGAGGAGGAGTGAAGTGTCTGGCTGGTGATTGCACAGTTCTGCCCCTTCCCTTCAGCTGTGCCTTTGGGATTTTTGTGCTCTGCTCTTGACCTTGTTTCAAGGTCAGTGAAGGTCTGCTTTAGAGCAAGGTCTGCAGTTTTCTATCAGGACCTGTTGAAGGGTAAGCCTGCCTAATCCTGGACAAGAGTGTTGTTCCCCCATATCTAATTATCCCATACCCTGGCACTTCAGTTTATTATTGTAAGGTCAGTGTGTTGTTGTTGTTTAAAAGTCAGTAACAAACCTAAGGTTTTTCCATCCAATGGACTGATTTCACATTTTCAACTGACTCAGAAATCTGTAGCAAAAAAGGAGGTTTATTTATTGTGCTCTCTGCAATTCCAGCATTGCAGAAAATGCAATAAACATTTATGCCAAAACCTATCATTAGGAATAAATTAAAATATTGAATAATGCAATTATTCAAAGTCATTAATGCCTAAGAAACATTATTTTTTAATTTTTCTCTTGAATAAAAATGTTATTCTTCCATTTTCTTCAACAAAGAAACGAGTATTCTAACCCTTTACCAAGCACATCCATTGCAAGTATTATGATACTAATGCTAAAATAGAAAAGGCAGCACCCTAAAAATAAATAGTTTAGGTACGTATTGTCTGTGTTTCTGTGGTAATGTAATCATTTGTTAACACTGAATCAGTTCACTGACACCCAGAATTTTTTTCATTGCTACAAAGTATATGCTCTAGTTCTATGTATGAGCAACCAATTGGTTTGTAAAAATTATCTCACAGGAAAGAAAAATTATACACTAGCAAAATGGAGGTCTTTCCTTATTTTATTGTCTTCCTAAGACATTTTGATGTCTAGTAATAGAATTTTTTATACATTTGCTTCAAAATCATATTCTACACTAATTATGACAATCAATAAAAAACACAAATCCAAATGATGCATGATTTTGCTTAATTTTAGAATGCAGATTATATTTATATCCCTTATAAAGTGATTAAAATATTCTTTTACAACTACACATTTAGTTTTAGTCTTATTTATTCATTCTTTAAGTAATGTTTACTGACACCTACTCAAAGTGCTTGAAATAAGGTGTACAGTAGTGAATGAATGGCACACATTCACTGGTCACCTGCCCTCGTGGGCCTCAGTTTCTACATTTTACAAAATTGAGATCATAATGCTTATGCTATTTTACAACTTATTTTTGATATGATAGAATATATTTAAATTATTTATATTGCAATATATTAATATATCATTGCATAATATATGATGTTACACATACAGATGAATTACCTTACACTAAACCAAATTCTTATTTTTAGATAGTTTGGCTATTATCAATTTTTCAAAAATTACAGAAATGGTGTTACAATAACAGACTATATACCATAATTTTTAAAGTATGCTTATATGTTTTCAGGGTAAATTTTAGATCCAAATTTTAAATATTTTAAAACCATTCATAAATATTGCCAACATACTTAGTTGTTTAGTTCATTGTTATATATATATATTTCTTGGTTGATTTAGTAGAAAAAATGTTGTATATGTCATACTAGATATATGTAATTTTAATAATAAAATTGTATATGGGCAATTAAAATAATTCCTATATTCTAATCATTTTAAGTTGTTTCTACATTTTAAAAACATTTTTATTCTCTCAGCTGAAAAAGATATTTAGATGAGCCAACCTTAAGTGAACATTAATATGTGTAATTAGATTTTAGTCTACCTCCATATACAAGTAGTTCCCGAAGGTATGGTAGCTACTAAAGCACAGTCATCAGTTTCATTAAAAAATGTCCTATTGAATGGTAAAACCATTTTCAATTTATTTGATATTAGTTTATGTAGATTATTTCAAAACTGATTACTTATGTTAGAAGACTATTAAATGTTTTCTGAATGTTTATAAAAAATTATTCTAATTCAAGACAGCTTGCTGACATCTCCATAGTATCTCACTGATTGGGAGTGCATGTGGTTATACTTTTCTGAATGTAATTTTTTTGCACCTAACTCACATGGATCAGAGTATTCAATGTCTTCAAAAGACTCACAGGATAAGCAGATGTGAAAGACTGAAACAAAATGAGAATATATCTCTAACATCTGGAATATTACCTTGTTGCAGGAAGTCAGGGATCTTGAACGGAGGGACCGGCTGGAGCCATGGCAGAGGAACATACATTGTGAAGATTTCATGGAAATTTATCAGTTCCCAAAATTAATACTTCTATAATTTCTTACTCCTATCTTTACTGCAATCTCTGAACATAAATTGTGAAGATTTCATGGACATTTATCACTTACCTAATAATACTCTTACAATTTCTTATGCCTGTCTTTAATCTCTTAATCCCGTTATCTTCATAAACTGAGAATGTACATCACCTGAGGGCCACTATTGTACAAATTGATTGTAAAACGTGTGTTTGAACAATATAAAATCCGTGCACCTTGAAAAAGAACAGAATAACAGCGATTTTCAGGGAAGAAGGGAAGATAACCATAAAGTCTGATTGCCTGCAGCGTCGGGCAGAGTATAGCCATATTTTTCTTCTTGCAGAGAGCCTATAAACAGACATGCAAGTAGGATAGATATTGCTGAATTCTTTTCTGAGCAAGGAATACCCTGGGGAAGGAATGCATTCCTCGGGGGAGGTCTATAAACGGCTGCTCTGGGAGTGTCTGTCTTATGGCTGTTGAGATAAGGACTGAAATATGCCCTGGTCTCCTGCAGTACCCTCAGGCTTACTAGGATTGGGAAATTCCAGCCTGGCAAATTTTGGTCAGACTGGTTCTCTGCTCTCGAATCCTGTTTTCTGTTGAGATGTTTATCAAGACAATATGTGCACAGCGGGACACAGACGCTCCTCAGTAATTCTAATTTTGTCCTTGCCTTGTGACCTTCATTGCCCTTTAATGCATGTGATCTTTGTGATCCCTGTTCATACACCCCCTTCCCTCTTAAAATCCCTAAAAAAACTTGCTGGTTTTGTGGCTCAGGGAACATCACGGACCTACCAATATGTGATATTACCCCCGGAGGCCCAGCTGTAAAATTCCTCTCTTTGTACTCTTTCTCTTTATTTCTCAGACCGGCCAACACTTAGGGAAAACAGAAAGAACCTACGTTGAAATACTCGGGGCTGGTTCCCCTGATATTACCTAGTGTTACTGAAAGATAACTTTTATCTTTTTACTCATGGATGAGTAAACTAATCTTAATAACTGTCTGAATTACACTGCCAGCTCAGGTCAGATCAATGACAAATTCGAATGGAACATTTTTATATCTGTTTCTCTATCGGATGGTTTTGTATTATTATTGAGAAATTTTCATGGTAGACTACCTGTAAATATTAAAAGTGACACTAGGAAAAAACTATTAGTTCTAAAAACTTAAAAAAGTTCACTCTATTTAGTAATTACAAGTTTAAAGAGGTCACTAATGGTGCTTCAAGTAATATAACTTTTTAGCTGGGTAATCATAGATTTAGAAATTTAGGTGATATAGCCCCAGATTAACAGAATTATGTGAATTATCTGACTATATGTATAAAACATCTAATCTCAAATATTAATTACACTATTTAAATATGTGAAATACTTTTTATCAGATAGACTAATAAATTATTTAACTTTTATTTATTGTTCTTATAGATTAAACCCACTCTTAATTAGACTGTATCTCTATACTTTTAAAATTATCAAATACTTACAAAATGCTTTGGCCATTATACATTTTATTCTTTAAGGATAAGATGCTAGCTGGGTAATTAGATGGGTAATTGACTGAATAGATTTTTGCACTAACAAAATTAAATAACTTTGGTGTTCTTAATATATTTAAAGATTACAAATACATGAAATGGAAAGTAGCACCCCTGTGTGAAAAATGTGCACCAATTCTCAAATAGTAATGACAGTTAATTCTTTAGTTCTTATTATGTACCAGGTACCATGTTATTTATATTGACGCTTCAAATCATACCTCCCCTTTGCGCAAATATGTTCCTCATGTTGTGCTTGAGGAAATTAAACACCGAAAATATACAAACTTAAGTGAGTTTTTACATCATGCAAGTAGCAGAGTCAGGGTTCAAGTCCAGGAAATATGACTTAAAAATCCATGTTACTTAACATTGTGCTAAATAAAATATTGTATTATAAAATACATTTCACATCATAAGAAGGGATAGTAACAGAATTTTTTAAGAGGAAAAATTCAGGACTCTAATTTAAATTTTTCCAAACAAACAGGAGCTTCAACAAACATGCATTGCATATTATTCAGGTGGTGGGACAACTTTAAATTCATTATCTCATATCAGTTTCAAATAATCTTATAATAAGTATTTCTCCAAAATGGTACAACTAACAACTGAGACTTGAACCCAGCTGTTTCCACAATCATAAAGCATCTTCTTTCTATTACAAATTTTCTTCTTATTAAACATAGTGGAGAAAGTCACTGGACTGATTTTTTTTCCATGTGAGTCCTTCAAAAAATCCCCTAAATTCTTAATAAAAGAAAAATCATTGAGAATTAAGGATTCACTGTTTAAAAACCAATTTTTTTCATATACATATTTTACTGAATAAAGTCAAATAGTATTACTAAGCACTGGCTGAATTTTATGGGGTTTTTTGGTAGTATCAGTGAAAGTTGTAAACGTAACATATGGGAATAGCTATTCTCCTACTTCATAAAAGTTAGAATATTATTTATAAAACAATTAACACTTCTGTAAATAGAGATGATTTATGACTGTGAAGCAGTACTTAACTGATTAAGTGTTTAACTTTTTGTAAAAGTAGTGCTTAACCTCTTTTTAAAAAGTGTTTAACTTCTTTATAAAAATTAAGCCTGAATTACTTTCTTATATTATTACAGTATATCAATATATCAAGTGAACATAAAGTGGGGACAAAAATAATACAAAATATTATCATTGATTAGTAAAAGCAAATAGGAAATGTTTGATTTTAAGAATTTCAGGCTATTAATAATTAGTATTATGAGTAGTGCAATTTTAAGCATTTAGGTATCATAAGTGACTCTAGTGTAATACTCATTAATTCACCTAAAAATAATTTTTGAAGGGAATTTTGTGCATAATCAATCTACTTTTTGATTTTTGGGGTTATTTTTGAGATGGTGTCTTGCTCTGTTGCCCAAGCTGGAGTGTACTAGTGTGATCTTGGCTCACTGCAAACTCTGCCTCCCAGGTTCCAGTGATTCTCCTGCCTCAGTCTCCTGAGTAGCTGGGATTAAAGGCACCCACCACCACGCCTGGCTTATTACTATTTTTAGTAGAGACTGAGTTTCACCCTGTTGCCCAGGCTGGTCTTGAACTCCTGACCTCAGTTGATCCACCAGACTTGGCCTCCCAAAATGCTGGGATTATAGGCATGAGCCACTGCACCAGGCCTTCATTTTAATTTTAATGGTAAGATTTTAGACAGTTTAAACTTTTAATGACTAGTAATATAATCACAATACCGTCTACCATTCTCTATCATAATTGCACAAGTTGATCAATAGAAATGGGAAACTAAGGAAGGGTGCAGTTACTATCAAGCATGCTTATAATACTTAAGATATTTAAAATGCAAAAAAAAAAAAAAAAAAAAAAATCCAGGCTGGATACAAGTATTATCTAGGGCATATGATATTTTTTTCTAAAACTTTTTGGAAGGAAATATTCATTCAATTAAAATTGTTTACACTTTTATTGAATGTCAGTGGTGTCCAGAACTTTCTTCAGTGTCCAGATAAGACTATGGGCATTTAAATAACATCCAAGAAAACAGAAGAGCTCAAATTCAAGCCAGGCCTACCTGACTGTAGAATCAAAGCTCATCAACTTTGCTAGCAATACCAGCTCAATAGATTCTACTATGAATTTTAAAACTGAGTTTTAGCCAGTGTCTGCAAAATCTAGAAGATTGCATTTAGTTTTTATTTCATTTATTTTTAAACTTTACCCCATGAGCCTTATATTCAAGCCAGAAAGATCTTACCTCTTATCTTTCCTTTTTCTCTCCCTCCCACCCTCACTCCATTTTTTATTTTCTCTTATATTTTAAGAATTTATTTACACTAGAAGAAATACAAGTTTTCCTGTTATAATTTTGTCAAAGTTAATAACTATTCATGAAAATAATTTAAAGAAAAACACAAGAACTAAATGACCCAAGTTAGAGCTATAATAAAACTGGTGTTAAAATAATTTCTAACCTTTTTATTTTTGTCATCTAGTTAAATTTCAACTGTAAAGTTGCTTTGGCACTATGCAACCGCTTGCAACACGAAATTACTACTGATGAATACTCCTTTCACTCTGAAAGTAGGAGAAAAGTGGTTTTTAAAAAAGGAATAACTAGAGAGAGGACATAGGAGAAAGAATGCTGAGAAAATGAAAATAGCAGACCTGGTAATTGGAAGTTAATTTGAAAACCCCACTGTTTGATGTGTCATACAATCATGTGCAATTATATGCTGTGTGTTATTATGCATCAACCAATTGTAACTAGTCTACTATGGTCAGATAGTTGAAGAAATAACAAAAAATAATAATAAAAGTCATGTGAGACAGATATATGTCACATATTTTATGTCATATGTATTACATATATATCATTTATCATATATATCACACTGTTTTATTGATCATGTTACAGAAAGCAGAAAAAAAGTTGTTATAGCAAGATTAAACATTTGGATAATGTTATGTCAGTACTACCATATGTCATACATGAGCACTGGCATAACATTATCCAAATGTATTACAACTGTATGATGATTGACATATAATGTCACTCTTGCTATAACAACTTTTCTTCTGCTTTCTGCAACATCGTCATAAAACAGTGTGATGTCTATACTTTTGATGCTTTGAATATTGAAGAATAGTTCCGTCATAAATTATAAAGTTTAGCATTGTGATTTGAATGTAGCATGATGTAACAGTATTAACAATTAACATCTTCAATAACTATTGACCTAATCACCATATCTGCCAAGGGAAATGTTTGATGGGAGTTGAACTCTCAAGGATCATTCCAAAACTTGAGATTCTATGGGACTATCGTTAAGAGTGTATTTTGTTTATTCCAAAAGGAACTATTGAGCAGATTTGCCAAGTCATACATAATGCAAAGACAAACCGAAAACATAATAATTTTCTACATCAAAAAGCCCAGCTTATTCTGTACAATATGCATGTTTTAGGTTATGACAATGAAAGTACATCCATATCAATGTATTGCAAGTGAATAGCTAATGCAACTATGTATAAGAATGCAATGCATTATTCATAATATAATTATAATTTATAATACAATTATTTGCAATAATATAATGTATTTTATATCAATATATTACAAATGAATAGCTAATAAAATTATTCCAATTTAGGGTAACCTTGATGTTCTACATTGCACACTATGGATTCTGTAATAAGCTACTGAAACCAAAACAGATTATCTTCTTTAGAAATAAAATGAACAAGAAATTGAGATATACAACTGTCCTTCAGTGCTGCTGCATCTCAAAATTTTCATTCTTTTATAAGATTGAGCAAAATTCACTAATTGTTAACACTATATTGGTACTCACAGACCATTAAAAAATGGCTATCTAGTTGACAAAGTTTTTACTTACCTCAAATGTATGTCATACCTTAGTGTCTGCCTTAGTTTTCAATATTAAAAATGAAAGACACTTCCACATTTTGCTTAAGATGAGGAAAATCAGAAAGAGACTCTTGTCCTAGCAATCTATCCGTACCGACAAGAGAAAGCTGTATTATTTACAAAGTCATAATTTATTGAACCCAACAGAGGGCTGAGGTCACAGGGCATCCAATTTGTTTGAAATCTAAGCCAGGCATCTTCAAATAGAGACAGAAAGTGAGCTCCAGCTAATCTGAATTAGGGCCCCCAGAGGAAGACACAGTCACCGTATAAGCTAAAATGAATAATTCAGCTAAATTTGTGAAGAAATGCTAAAGGGAGAGTGTGAGCTACTGTGATAGTATAGAACTCCTGGGAGCTGCAGACACAGGACATTTTGCACCCATTAGCAGGCTCTTTGGACCTCATAAGAAAGACTGGGGAAAAGGCTGGAGAGGGAGGACAGCTTTGCTTACAGCGTGGGCTAGATGAGTGAGCAGCTAGTGGTCACAACAGTGCATAGCTTCCCAGGGATTACTCTCTCCCATGGAACAGAAGCTATAAGCCATTGAGGAAAGACAGAAAACACTGCCACACAAGGGTATCTGGTGAGGGCCCGACTATGAAAAGAGCAAGAGAGAAGTTTTACAGCGGTGACTGATTTAACTCTTCTGATTGTGGTGGTGGTGGTTACATTACTGTATACACTTGTCAAAACTCTGAAAATATAAATAAAACATTCTGCAGGTAGTAGAAAGGGTGAATTTTACTAAATGTAAATTATACTGCAGTTTTGACTAACAAGACTCATATAATCTCCATCAAATATATAAGACAGAAAACAAAGCAGGAGGAAAGGAGGAAAAGATGAAGGGAAGGAAGAAAAAAAGCAAAAAGGAGAAAGTTCCTTGTAGCTGAAGAACTCTGTAGCATCATCATTTGGGTACTTGTCTTCAGTTTTGTGAACCTCAATTTTATTAGCTCTAAAGTAGGAATAATATTATGAAACACTGAGGGCTGCTGTAAAGATTAAATATTGTAAATAATGGAAGTACCTGGCCCAGTATGATTATCAATGTTAGAGCATATGGGAATTTCACTGTGAAATAATTGAAGCAGTTCACTCACTCCTGATGTGGTACCTGAATTTCTGAAAAGGCCAATGTTGTAACGTGTTGCTTTGAAGGTGTGCATACCCCTCAACAAACACAGGAAGGGGGAAAAATATATATTATATATATAATATATATGTATAATATATATTTGAAACTATTATACACACACACATGCACATACACACACACTAGCTTCAGGAAGAAATTGTAAAATTAGGTGTCAGAAGACTGAAGTTGCTGTAGCTTTTCGTCTTGTCAAATTATAGTTTTGGCACAGAGTTAGATGTACATGCTTTTGCAATTTTAGAACCATTATGGAAGAAAAATTCCTGGTTTAAATGTTGAAGGGAAATAAATTCTTTCTTTCTCTTCAGATTATTCCTGTTCACTGACAGTTTTTGAGCTCCATGTATATTATTATGCACGCAGTTATGCTTTTGTATCTCTTCTATCTACTCATGTTGACACTTTTTTGGAGGAGACTCTGAACTCTAACAACTAGATTTGTTCTTATAGCACCCTACACCTTACCTATAACCAAATAAGACACTGTGTTTTAATTTCTGGTTTACTTGCTTATCTCCTTATTATAATCTGGGCTATGAGGGAAAGGGTTATAGTGTCATTGCTTTATCCTAACACTTAGGACACCACCCTCAATCAGAGTGCTACACAGTGTACATGTAGCATAAATGTATAAATAAACTACAAAAGAAAATGGATTCTGTCTGTGTGATTATAGCCCACAAAGAGTCACTGAAGGGAAAAATGTGAAAAACTTTTTTTCAGTGAGAATCCAGTCAGGGACTAGAAATCATGTCATTCACTTTAACAGACAGAATTCGATACAAGTAAGTGTTAACTATGTAAGCAAGTGTCAAGGCCAAAAAGGGAACATGAAAGTATAGAGATAGTTCTAACAGCTACCACTAAACTTGCTCATGAGATGAAGAAAGAGAGCTGGAGCACAGCTGATAGGAAATGGAAGGGAATAGAAAACCAACAGGAAGGAGGAAGTAGGAAGTTCCCGCCTGCTCCACCAGTCTTGCATTCTCCATCTCCTGCCTCCTATTGGCACGACCAGGAGGAAGTCAACTATCAAATAACAAATGTGGTTTTCAGGGTCCATTCTCAGTATCTTTTTTTATTTTTATTTTTTGTTAATTTTACATGCGCAGAACATGCAAGCTTGTTACACAGGTATACATGTACCATCGTGGTTTGCTTCACCTATCAACCCATCATCTAGGTTTTAAACCCCACATGTATTAGGTATTTGTCCTAATGTTCTCCCTCCCCTTGCTCTCCACCGTCCCCACCCCCGACACCCCGACAGGCCCCGGTGTGTGATGTTCCCCTCCCTGGGTCAATGTGTTGGTGGGAGTGTAAATTAGTTCAACCATTTTGGAAGACAGTGTGGCGATTCCTTAAGGATCTAGGACCAGAAATACCATTTAACCCATCAATCCCATTACTGGGTATATACCCAAAGGATTATAAATCATTCTACTATAAAGACACATGCACATGTATGTTTATTGCAGCACTATTTATAATAGCAAGGACTTGGAACCAACCCAGATGCCCATCAATGATAGACTGGATAAAGAAAATGTGCACATATACACCACGGAATACTATGCAGCCATAAAAAAGAATGAGTTCATTCTCAGTATCTTAAAGCGGGATATACAAGGATGGATTTGAAGCTGAGAAGCAGTAGGTTAACTATCATGGACTTATAAAAGGCTGTTCATGGAACACAGGAGACAGAAAGAGGGCAAAACTCCTTTCTTCTCTGATCCTTTAGTTTGGAAATAAAACTACTGCTATTTTACCATGAAATAAGACAGAGTGTCATGTGCTCACACAATAAACAAATATGGTAGTAAAAAGTGGTGTATGTCAGCTCTTCTCTGTTCTCAAAGGGCCATGAATTAGCAAAACTAGTTAGTTTGCTTTGGAAAAACAGTTATAAAAGAGGAAAATATCAAACAATTAAGACTAAACATACAAGCAAAAATACTACAGAAGAAAAGTAAGACTAAACATACAAAGATACTACAGAGGAAAAACAGAAAAGAATATTTGCTACCTCTAGATTCCTACATTTCTATCCTTCTTTGTCATCACTCATTTGCTTTTGCTTCATGTCTCCTAGCAGTGCTATATCCTCTTTTGTTGGGTGAAAATCTTACATAAAGTTTTGGCTCACACTTTTTTTCAGTTTTTATAGCTAGTCTCCTTCCTCTTTTGGAAACAAACACATCCTTACAGGCAAAGCTGAACCAAATAAATGCTGCTGTACTGTAGTGCTTTTTTAATTAATTAATTGATTTTTTTGCTCTAAGACTGTGATTATTTGTTCAATTATTCTTAAAAAGTCTTTACAAGACTCTAATATTTTTGCTAATATTTACTTTTAGATTTTTTATAACATTGGTTTTTTTTTTTGATCATTTTGGCTGGAGTCTATTTTGTACACTATGTAATTAAGGCTGTACCATTTCCTCAAAATATTTGTCAGTTATTCCTACATAATATACTCAATGACATATCATTGGCTTCTCCAATAATTTAATATTCCATTCCTTTCATGTACAAAATTATCTTCGGGGGGGATTTTTAGCCTACCACACAATGCTAAAAACAATTTAATTATTTTTGTTCATTATTATTATTTCCAAATATATTTTGACTACTTTTATGCATTTTTCTAGTAGATGAATTTGGCATTAATATTTCCTTTTTTGGGGTTAACATTTGCATGGTAAATCTTCAACCATCCTTATATTTTGTTAATATGATAATTTAGTTTTTATTTTTATTTTTACAATTAATTTTTAGTTTTAGAATATGCACAAGAGAAATAAGTGGCTTTCTTTAAAAAACTGATAATCTATTGCAGCAATAAGAAAAATGTCTTCCAATTTTTAGCAAGTACTACAGTTTATTTTTATTTTAGACATTTTGATAAATATATACTATACACAAAAACATATATTTACAAATAATTATTGTTTTATATTTGTTTAATGTATGGCTGTTATGTTAAAAATAAAAGCAGTATGTAATTGTACCCTACAAATGCAATGCTGAAAAAATTCCTCGTCATTCATTTAAAAATTGAAAGTAGATTACTATAGTACATGGATAATAGAGAACATATAAATGAAATTTATTGTTGCAATAACATAGAATTTGAGAAAAGAACTAATCTGACATATATTAACGATGCAGATAATAGTGTCGTGTATATGGTAATATCTTATAAATGAAAGGTGAAGCTCATAAAGTTTGTATTTCTTTTATATGAATAAGTCAATTTTCTTTTTCTATGTGAAAGTGAGTTTCTAACTGTGTATAAACCAGTATGTAGCTTGATAGGTTTCCCTAATGTTATAGACAATTAAATCTCTATTCTGTCTGTCTCTGTCTTTATTTCTCTCTCTCCCTCTTTCACTCTCTCTCACATACACTCACACATACACACAGTGAATAATTCATATATGACTAAGTTGTAAAGCAACTAATTTTACAAGGTAATAGGAGGGATTATGAAAATGTAGTAGCTTTTTGAAAACAGATAGCAAAATTGAGGAACCATACACAAGCTTTTTGCGAATGAAGATTTTCAAACACAGGTAGCCACTAGAAAAGTGTGTTTTTTGTATCGAAATTCTCAACTCAAATGGCGCATCAGAACCAGGACCTTGGCTGCTAAAATATATGAGGTATGAAGTGTATCTTCAGGCTGAGACACTCAGACCTTGAGGGTGAACATAATGAAAACTGCAAAGTAATTCTTTAATTGAGCATATACACGAGACTTTAAAAAATACACAAGACCATATCCAGAGAGTCTGATAAAGTGGTCTGGTGTGAATCTGTAAGTATGGTTTAAATTTTTTTAAATTTTAAAAAAATATATTTAAATTTTAAAATTTAAAATATTTTAGTATTTTAAAATACTAAAATAAAGTAGAAGTATTTTCTGTATTTATTCTGCTACTTAAATCTAAAATTCCTGAGCACATTATGTAATACATACATAAAAAGACCCTGGAGAGTTGGGAGAAGGCAGACCAGCTAAGTACATCATGACCTGAGGAACAATACAAACTCTTTCCTGTTTTGTTTTGCTTTGTTTCTGTTGTTTGCTTTTTATTTGCTTCTGTTTTTGCTTTATTTTTCCTTTTGCTTCATATATCCTAGATTTAGTACTGGATAAACCAGGAACCCAGAAACACAAATGATATAAACAGAAAGCTACAATAAAAGCCTGATCTCTGCAGCCAAAGACCAATGAAAGAGCAGCCTAGCAAGACAAAATACTTTTGAAATGTAATTGCCTTTCTTCAGTCATATACCAGAGGAAATGTGGCTCCAGCTCTCCCTTGCCAGCAAAGACCAAATGGGAACCAACACTTCCTCTCTCATCAGGCTGTAACTTTGTGCCACTACCTTACCTGAGTGATACGGCTGTTATCTAAAAGACAAGAAATACCAAGTATTGGTGAAGGTGTGGAGAAAAGGGAACCTTTGTGCAATGTTAGTGAGAATATAAATTAGTACAGCCATTATGAAAAACAGATTGGAATTTCCCCCAAAAAACCAAAAATATAATTACCATGTGATTTGGTAATCTCACCTCTGGGCATATATCCAAAAGGTTTGAAATCAGTATAAAGAGTGTACTGATCAGCACTCTCACGTTATTTGCAGCATTTTTCTTAATAGCTAAGTTATGAAAGCAACCTAGGTGTCCATCATGGAATAAGTGAATAAATAAAATGTGATATACACAATAAAATAATATTTGGCCTTAAAACAGAAATTGTCATGTGTAAAAACGTGGATGAACCTGGAGAATATAATGCTAAGTGCAAGCCAGCACAGACAAACAAATATCACATCATCTCACTTACATGTGGAATCTAAAAAAGTTTAACTCACAGAAGTAGAAAGTAAATAGTGGTTGTCAGAGGCTGGGGAAGGATGGTGGATGGGAAAAGGAGAGAGTGATCAAAATTTCAATTAGATAGGAAGAATAAGCTTTGTGGCTATATTACACATCATGGTGATTATAATAAATATTAATGCATTATATATTTAAAAACTACTAAAAGGGTAGATTTTAAATGTTTTAATCATAGACAAAAAATAAGTATGTGAGGTGATGGATTTGTTAACTAGTTGGATTTACTGATTCCACAATGTAAACATATCAAAACATCACATTGTATCCCATAACTATATAATCAAATATAATTATTATCTGTCAATTAAAATAAAATGAATAAACATAACAATAAATTTTTAAATGAGACAGCAGAGTACGGAGCTGGTTCTCTGATCACCATCTTGTGGAAACAAGGCCATCCATCTGTGGTGTCAGCGGAGACCAACTAAAAATGACTGATCTTCCGCTTTCATGTGGTAGTAATGGAAGTCCTTTTTCACAGTGTCTAGATTGGTTATAGTGGCTGTATCAGTTTCAGATTAAGTCAATGTTGGAGCAAAGAAAACTATCAGGGATGAAGAAGGACACTGCATAATGATAAAAAGGGTGATCAACCCAGAATATTTAGCAATTTTAAATTCACCATACAACAGAGCTTCAAAATATGTGAAGCAAATGCTGATACAATTGAAAGGAGAAACCGACCAATTCCCAGTGATAATTGGGGGACTTCAACATATCTCACTTAAAAGTTAATAGAGTAGCTAGATAGAAAATTAGCAAGGATAGAGAACTGAACATCATCAACCAACAGGATCTACTAAACACCTACTGTGCATACCACCCAACAATAACATAGATTTTCTTTCAAACACCCAGGGAATATATTAGTAAACCACAGCCAGGGCCATAAAAAATGATTAAATCATTGAAATAATTACAGAGTGTGCTCTTGAACTACAGTGGAATCCAAGTAAAAATCAGTAACACAGGATAACAAGAAAATCTACAAACACCTGGAAACTAACACACTTCTAAGAGTCCTTGGGTCAAATGAACAGACATCTCAAGGGAAGCCAAAACATGCATTGAGTTGAGTCATAAAGAATATTCAACATATAAAAACATATACGACATTGCTAAAGCAATGTGAAGAGGGAAAATAATAACACTAAATACATATATTAAAAAATAATTATAAGATAAATTATCCAAACTTTTATCTCAGTAACTTAGTAAAAGAGAAGCAAAGGTCCCAAAGCAAATATCAAACAGAAAGAATTGATAAAAACAAAAGAAGAAATCAATAAAATAGAAAACAGACAGTAGAGAAAATCAATGAAAAGAAGCTGGTTCTTTGTGAAGAAACTGAATTCATGTTTCAAGTGCTCCTCAGCTGTAAGGGCAGTGGGCTCCCCTCTGGCCCAGGGCAGGTCCAAGAGTCAAGTCCTGGAATCGCAAACCCCCAAAAGCCCACATTTTGCTCTACGCCACTGTGGCCACGCTGGTACCTAAGATGCAAGACAAAGTCCCCCTTATTTTTCCCTCTGCTTCTCTCAAGCAATTGTTTTGCCCCTTAGCCCCCACAGCTGATAATATGCTGAGTCTCACCTGAAGTCAGCAAGTCTCAGAGGCTCAGCCAAGGTCCTTGATGTAGTACCTGAGTATTGCTGCTGGTTATTCAGGGCTCAAGGGCTCTTCAGTCAGCAGGTGATGAATGCCGCCAGGAACAGCTCCTTTTCTTCAAGGAAGTGGAGTCCCTTCTGTTTCAGAGTGTATCTAGAAATCTTGTTTGGGAGCTAGGGACCGCACTCTGCTGCCTTATTCTGCTGTAGTTGAGCTAGTATTCAAGATGCAAGAGATAGTCCTCCCCGCTCTTTCCCCTCTTCTCCTCAAATTGCAAGAAGGTGTGTCCTTTGAAGCCAGGCGCTATGAATCCTGGGGTTAGGGGGAGGAGTGATGCGTGCGTTCCATTGGCTGTGCTAGCCCTTTTCCCAGTATGTCACCTGCCCCTCTGGTCCACTGTCTCTGGGCCTAGTTCAACACTAGGACTTGCCTAAGAATTGCAATCCTTAGGGCCTAGACTGCCTTTCATGTTTTCTTAGGTACACAGAATGCTGTAGCCCTCGATGGTGAGGTTAGCAAGCACTCAAGTTCTGACCACTGGGATCAGTGATTCCCCTCTTGCAAGGGCTGGTTTAAATGTGCCCTCCATGGGCAGGTGTCAGTGATTTGGGTCTGGTTTTCATTTATCTCTAACAGGACAGCTCTGAGCTCAATCACTCACAATTGCTGTGTTCTCTCTCCTCCAGTGCCCGACAATGCTCTCCGCACCAGGCTGCCACTGTCAGGGATGGGGAAGGGGTGGTGTTGGCAATTAAAGACTGTTTTTTCTATCTCCTTGGTGCCTCTTTAGATGATACAAAGTTAAAATCAGGTGCTATGTGTGCTCACCTGATTTTTGGTTCTTATGAAGGTGTTTTTTCTCCTCATATTAACTTTAACTTGGTGTCCTTGGGTGGGGAGGGGTTGCTGAAGTTTTCAATTTCATCATCTTGCTCCCTGTTGCCTGTTGTTCTCAGTTGAATAGTTTTTTGCATATTAGACAGCAGCCAGAAAGTATCAGGTCAAGATTTGAACTCAGATAGAATCCAGAATCTGCTCTCTTAATCTTTATATTGTATTGTCTTGCCACAAAATTGGCACAGTATCGTAATAAATTATTTACTCCTTTTCTTTAATATATTCTTACATTTTTCTTTATGTTTTTGTGCTTTCACTTAATAATAATTATTAATTACATGTTATGTTAGTTGGGCCATCCAACTAACTAAGCATACACTAAGGCCAAGATGACCAAGATAGAAAAGCAAGATGTTTATTGCCAGTAAAATGTTAAAAAAAAAAAAAAAAAAAAAAAAAAGGAGGGGTGGGGAGAGGGGAGAAAGCAGGATTGGGAAAGTAGCATCTTTAGGCACTGTAATAAACAGAGTAATGTATTACATTACTCTGTTGAAATCTTTTCCTGAGGTTCTTTCTCTCTCTCCTCAATTTTTATGCAACCTGATCTTTAAACAGAAAAATGTCCTATTTCATTTCAATGTTTTCCTATATCTTAAGGTAAAATTCTGCTGTGCCAAGTAGTCTTCAGCATATTTGAAGAAGTATCATTTTTTTAACATATAAGTCTTAGAGCAATATGAAACAGGTTAATATAAGTGAAGAGATTTTTAATGTAAATCTCGGCAGAAAGTTTCCAAATAATACAAATAGTCGATTTCAGCTATAGAAACTTTGTGACTCTTCAAACAACAGGTCTTAACCTAGATTTCCTAGCTTAAGCAGAGGTCAAGACAAAAGCTTGTAATGCGGAGTTTATTTGGGATGTAATCCCAGGGATGAGGAAGTGAACAGGGAAGGAGAGAAAACCAAATACAAAAATGTATGATCAAATTGGCCATTGCTATGGGTAACCAGTACTCTAACCTACAGTATCTTCTGAGGAATCTTGAAAAATGTATCTCAGAACTATTTCTCCAGGAATTCAGAAAACTGTATCTCAGAACTATTTCTCCAGGAATTCAGA